>NC_142867.1:232885416-233048333 GCF_051225735.1 Oryctolagus cuniculus | reverse complement strand
GTGCTGTACCCCACGCGCCTGCCGGGGCCAGAGCAGGTCCGTGGGGCCGGAGGAGGCCGGCTTCTCCTGCTGTTTCCCCGGTGAGGGGCCTCGTGCGCCTTGGCCGTGGGGGACCGGGTTGTTGTTTTATTTACTCATTGGTAATCATAGGTCTTTTTTATGGGCAGTCGTGTCTGTGTTTGAATTCTTTTCCCTTTTTTTATCAGAAATTATAGTACTTTTATGGAGTAAATTATAGGTGGCTGAGACACACATTAAATAATATCTTAGAAGACCGCGTTCCTTTTATCTGCAGATTTACAAGCAGAGACCTGAGTCAGACGTTCTCTTGGGTGGAGCTGCTGGCCTGAAGCTTCCTTGAAGCCCCTTCCCTGCTTGCTCAGAGGAAGGCGACACGTCAGGGCCCCGGGAGGCCATCGGGGGCACACATGGGACACGTGGGCAGCAGGTGCGGGCGGGAGGACCGAGCCCTGGCCGGGAGCAGGCTCCTGTCGTCAGCCACTGCGCCATGCTAGCGCGGTGTCATTTACAAATTATTCGGATACCGTTGGTTCTTTCATTATTTAGATCCTGAAAGCCGACATCCACTGCACGTCACCGTTGCCCTCGCCATGTCCCGTGGGGATGAAGATGGCCATGTTAGGCCTCTCTCCCCAGATACGGAGCCTGCAGCGCGGGAAGGGGGCGGGGGCCGGGGGCCCTTCCCCGACAGCGCGGGCCCGTGTGCGCCTTCTTTATATCATCGAGTGTTTCCATTAACACACAGGGACGCTGGATTTCATGGTGGGAACATCTCCCTCTGCAGTTAGTTTTGGAAAAGGAGCTATTTGGGGTCTCCTGGTAACCAGTGTTTCCCTTTGGAGTTTGAGTTTTGGCCACTTGGCTTTTCCTGGTTAAACACTCTAATTTTTATAATGATGACTTTTTTCTTTGAAGTTTCAGAGACAGAGACAGACAGACAGACAGCGCCATCAGCTGCTTCACTCCTCAAATACCCACAATAGCGAGGGCTGGGCCTGGGTGGAGCCAGGAGCTGGGAACTCCCACATGGGTGGCAGGGACCCAGTTCCTCCAGCCGTCACCTGCTGCACCTGGAGTGGGCGTGAGCAGGACGCTGAGGTTGGGGTGGAGCCAGGACTGGGACGCGGGTTCTTCACCAAGGCCAAGGGTGACTTCCAGCGCAGCTGTGGACTCTTAGCGTTTCGTCCTCAGCAGAGGGACACGGAGCGACTAGAACGGGGGGGCTAATCCAGCACCTTTCACTGTGCCCCTGTGACCGGCGGGCCATGTGCTTCCACCTTGACCTGGGTCGGTGGTGGGACCAGGAGCTGGGGCTGCCAGCAGGTGGGGGTGCAAGGGGAGGACAGGCACAGGCTCTGCAGCCTGCAGCCCCCCCCAGAGCCCCACCTGCCCTGTGCAGCCCCCCCAAGCCCCACCTGCCCTGTGCAGCCCCCCCAGAGCCCCACCTGCCCCGTGCAGCCCCCCCAGAGCCCCACCTGCCCCGTGCAGCCCCCCCAGAGCCCCACCTGCCCCGTGCAGCCTCCCCAGAGCCCCACCTGCCCTGTGCAGCTCCCTGACCGGTGGCCGTGTCTCTGGCCCACCGTACCTTCTCGCTGGAAGTGGTGGAGCCCTGCCCGGGCCCCGGGGTGAATGCAGGCCGAGTGCCCGGCACGGGGACGTTGTCTGGGGCCGGGGTTGCTGGGGTTCGGGGGTGAGCAGGAGCGAGTGGGGAAGGAGAGCGAGCAGCGGAGTGAGCTCCCGACAGGGTCGTGGTTGCCTGGTTCTTTCCTGGTTTTCAGATTCACAGAGACTATTGTAATTGTTTTGTTTTTCAGGTGAGCACAAAAAATAGAATTCTTAACATTTTAAAATTTACTCTCCTTTTGGGGTCAGGGGGAGCCAGGATGCATTTACAGGCTCCCAAAATTTTAAGAGAATGTTAGTGATGAATGAAAGAATGAAACCCACGGTCTGCCGTGGATGGAAACCCACGTTTTCCGAGTTTGCTTCCCAGTGTCATTTACAGATAAGTTTATGTTAATATAGTATTCAAAAGTACTAGTACCAGTATACATATAATTTATATCCTTTTTTAAAAAAATTTATTTATTTGAAAGAGTTACAGAGGGGGCAGGGAAGACAGAGAGAGAGAGAGACAGACAGGTCTTCTATCCACTGGTTCACTCCCCAGATGGCCACAACAGCCAGGCTGAGCCTAGTTGAAGGCAGGAGCCAGGAGCTGCTTCTGGGTCTCCCACACGGGTGCAGGGGCCCAAACACTTGGACCTTCTTCTGCTGCTTTCCCAGGCCACAGCAGATTAGAAGAGGAGCCGCAGGGACTCGAACCAGCACCCGCATGGGGTGCCAGCATTGTAGGCAGCAGCTTTATCCACTGTGCCACAACACCAGCGCCCAGTTTATATCCTTCCATTTTAATCATTAGGATTTTGGTAGCTGTGCCTGATTTTAATGCTATTAAAATTAATTTCGCTCCTGGCTTCTTGTCTGAGCTGTAGGCTCTCACAGGTTGTTAACAAGTTACAGGAACAGGACTGGAGTAAGCTGCCTCCTTGGCGGGAGAGGCAAGATTGTTACCAAGCCGAACTCCCAGGCTGGAGACTTTGAGGTCAAAACTCGCAGGGAGCCGCCGGTCATCCATTAGGATTAGTGGTCGCTGGTAGACGCAGGCGAGAGCCCCAGGTGTGGCTGGGCTCCTGAGTTGGATGTGAATTGGCTTCTTCTGAGATTTGGGTACTTCGGAGTTGACGACAAACACATCCCTCCCTGCTGCAACTGTTGCTTGCGAAAGCGTTTAGGGCTTGTCTGGTTCAGCTGCAAGCTCCGAGCCTGTCCGGGGTTATCCATGGGGATCGCCGCTGACCACGCGGGAGCAGCCGGAGGAGGTCCGTGGCTCTCCCAGGGGACCTGGAGGTTCTTGGCCAGCGCCCCCTGCAGGTGGACAGTCAGCATCACTGGGCACTCACGCGATGCCTCCTGCCGCTCGCTCCATCCTCTGGGCCACAGGGCGTCCCCACAGACACCCGGACCTTGGACGGACCCCTTAACTAAGTGCTTCCTGAGGTTTCAGAAATATTTGGAAATTGATCCTACACTGGAAGCTGGAACGCTCTTGCTAACATTTGGGGTTGAGCAGATCCTATTTGGGCCCTATGTTGTAGGGCAGCGGGATACGCTGCCGCCTGCAACACCGGCATCCCATGTGAGCGCCAGTTCAAGTCCTGGCTGCTCCACTTCTGATCCAGCTCCCTGCTAATGCACCTGGGAAAGCAGCAGAGGATGACCCAAGTGTCTGGGCCCCTGGCTGCTGCCTGACCCAGCCCTGGCCATTGTGGCCATTTGGGAAGTGAACCAGCAGATGGAATCAGTCTCTCTCTCTCTGTGTGTGTGTGTGTGTGTGTGTGTGTGTGTGTGTGACTCTGCCTTTCAAATAAGTAAAATAAGCCTCAAAAAGGAAAATAAGTCCAGTTTCTAGCCCCATGTAGAGGCTCATTTCCCGTAAGGCAGCTCTGCAGGGTGGATGTTTTTTAAGATCTATTTGGAAGCAGAGTGACAGCGGTGTCTTCAGTCTGCGGGTTCACCCCCTCCGATGGCTGCAACGTCCGGGAAGCCGAGCAGCCTGGACTCGTTGGGGACCAGCACCGCACTCCAGATGAGGTGCCCCCATCGCCACAGCAGCTTAGTGCGCTGAGACATGACGCCGGCCCCTAAGTGGCACCGTTTTCTAGAGGTTAAGTTATTCATTTGAAAGCAAAAGCCACGGCGGAAGCCAGGAGCCTGGAACTGCATCCGGGTCTCTCAGGCGGACGGCAGGGACCCGAGTGCCCGGGCCGTCACCCGCCGCCTCCTAGGGTGCCGCCTCTCAGGTGTTCAGCTGTGGGGCGCAGGTGCCCCAAGCCAGGGACCACCTGCTGTGCCACGGCACCCCTTTCTGGCCTTTGGACCTCGTTGTTGTGGGTGAAAACGTGGAGCCCTCCCAGCCTCCACTTTTCCCTTCCAGCCCGGCTCCTGTCCGCAGGAACCCTGTCGGCTCGGGTGTCTCCATCCCACGTGGCAGTTACCTGCTCTCGAGTCCCCACTCCCGGCTCCAGATTCCTGCCAGCGTGCGCCCTGGGTGGCAGCGGTGACGGCCCGAGTAGTCGGCCCCTGCCACCCACGTGGGAGACCTGGGCTGAGTGCCCTGCCGCCTCCAGGCCTGTCCCAGTCACTGCAGGTTGGGGCGGGGGGGGGGGGGGAGGGGCAGAGGGAACTTTTCTCTCTTTTCTTTTCTTCCCGGCCCAGCTGGTCCTCCTGTCCCCTGGGAATGCTGCGCTGACCCTCCTCACTCACCTCCCACACTTGCCCGTGGCCAGCCCCGTCTCCCAGCCAGCTCTGCCCAGGGAAGGCGCGGGCCACAGCCTCCTGTCCCCACCCCCATTCAGTCGTCCCCTGCACGTCCCCCTGCAGGGCAGCCAGCTCGGGCTTGCTGTGACGCAGCTCAGACGGTGCCACTCCCCTTCCCAAGTCTTCAGTGGCTTCCATCACACTTCCGTGTCCAGGGAGGCCACGCGAGGTCCGGCCCCAGCCCACCTCTCCTCCTCCTCCATGTCCCGGCACTGGCATCTGGCCAGTCCCCGAACAGCCCAGGCCCTTGGCACCCAACTGCCTTCTGTTGAAGCCACTGCTGCCGGTGGCCCCCGCACACCCGGGCCCGCGGTCGGCCTGTGCCGTGGGCGATCGAGTCAGGCTGTGAGGCCCCCAGCCTGGGCCGCTGCAGCCTCCAGAGCTCCGCTTGTCCACCTGGCGCTCGATCCAGAACTCTCCTTGTTCTCGTGCGCAGGTGGCAGCTCAGTGCCGGGGAAGGGACTCGGTGGGGGACGGGAGCCATTCGGTTGTTCTGGAAGTCGGCCGAGGGAGGCCCTGCAGAGGCGCCGGCGTTGGAAGGCCACTGAGAGGGCATCGTGTTGGACAGAGAAGAGGATGCGGGGTCTGGGCCGGTGCTGGATGTGGGCGTGGCGGCAGCACAGTGGAGGAAGACTCGGGCTCCATCCCCTCTGCCGCCTGCCGGCCCCTGCCCGATGCCCGGGCAGTCAGTGCAGGGCCCGAGCCCCTGCACGTGGCACCTGGGCCACACGCATGGTGCTTTTCTGACGCTCGGGCCTCACCGGGTGCAAACAGGGTGCGTGTACCTGGTTTCTGATTTGGGGTTTAAAGGCAGGGTGTGGCACAGAAGTGAGGCAAGCAGAGCTGCACGATCCACGTAACTACCGCACCCCTCAGACACACGGGGGCTCGGGGAGGCCCGGGTGGGGCTGGGAGCCGCCGTGTCGGGGCCACTACCCCCCACGTCTGTCACCAGTTCCTCTGCGTTCAACTGCGGCCTCCGTGTTTTATTTAAAATTGCACACGGCCGCTGCCCTCGGTTGAGTTCCCTCTCTACTCTTCCCGCCTTTTCTGTCCTCACATCGGTTTTCAGCCTTAAAGGGACAGGCGGCCGGGTGGCGGAGCAGGGCGCTGAGCCCTCCCCGGCCGTCGGCATGGCTGCGCACGGTGCTGCTTCCCACCCTGGGAAGCTTTTCCGTTTCCACTCTTCCCTCGTGCCTGCCGACTTTGGTCCTCTGGGATTCGGCTTTGCTTTCTGTCTCGGCAGGAAATTTCTTGAGAGTTTTTCTTGAAGGTTGGTTTTCATCTGTGTAGACTAACGTGCCGCTGAGAAGTTGGAATGAAGTAGGTGCGTGTGGCCTTGGCGTCCCTCACGGGGTTTTCAAAGAAGCAAAGAGAAACCCAAGCCTCCTCTCCCCGGAGGAGATAAGGAGCGGCTCTGTGGGCCCTTTGGGATGGCATTTCCTGTCTCCTCTCTGGTCAGGGGAAGAGCTGGATGACTTCATGCGGGGCCCCGAACAAGCCTGGTTATCTTTGTGCAGAGAACAATCCGTCTTTGTGCACCGGCTGCAGGCGCACACTGGCTCCCTGTGCGGAGGAGAACCGCTCTCCTATTGTTTGTACCAAACAACAGATATATCTGGGGAGCCCCTTTGTTGAACTTGTACCTTAAAGGAGGTCGAGAGAGACAGAGAGAGAGAAAGAGACAGACGGGGAGAATGAGGGCCCCCAGGGCGCACTGGGCCTTAAGGCTCCTGTTACACCCTTAAGTAACAAATAAGTAACAAGTAAGACAAATAAGTGCTGGGGGCACCTGTGCTGGGGAGGAAAGACTGGATGGAAAGTGGCCATCATCACCTTGATCTGTGTCTGTTTTTTAAAAGGATTGATTGATTTAAAGGCAGAGTTACAGAGAGGGAGACACTGGAGATCTTCCATCCCCAAATGGCTACGACAGGAGCCTGGAGCCCCACCCAGGTCTCCCACGTGGTGCAGGGGCCCAGGGACCTGGGCTCGAGCCGTCCGCCGCCGCTTTCCCAGGGCGCTAGCAAGGGGCTGGATCTTAAGTGGAGCAGCCGGGATTCTAACTGGCGTCCGTATGGGATGCTACAGCGCCGGCCCCCACCTATCTCTTAAGCCACGTGAAATGACAGGATCCTAGCTGAAGTTTCCAGGTGACTGTAGCAGCGGAGGGGGAGGTGCGGCCGAGGCGTCTTCCTGGGAGAGGACTCGCCAGCGAAGTGGAAGGCACACACTGTGCAAGCTGATGGAGGAGTGGCCCGAGAATGCGCCGCGCGGGCCTTCAATCAGTCATCCCAGTGCTTCCAAAATTGGCCTTCTCTGGAAGCCTGCTGTCTTCGGAGATGCTTCCTTTTATAGCACTCGGCGGGACAGGCTGACCCGGGCGGCCTCTCCAATCCGTCCGTCCGGGGCTCCTCTCCCTGCTCACCGCCCTGGGCTGCAGCATTTCAGATCTCAGCCAGGCTCCGGGGCCCGGCCGGGGGGGGGGGGCGTCCCCGGGGAAGCGGGGAGAGCCCCACGCGCGGGTGCAGGCAAGCCGCCTGGGCCTTTGTCTCCGCCTCCCCGTCCCTTTTCCCTGGGGGACAGCCTTCCTTCCTCCTTGCCTGAATTCTTTTCCTGAGAGTCCCGTGTGCAGCAGAGAAACAGTGAAACTTGACCCCACAGGGGACCCGCGCCGGCACTGCCTTATAAAGGAGCCCTGTTCTTTAAACACGGGACCCGGTTATCTTCTGTGTGGGGGCAGAGCGCTGAGCCTGCACTTAGGGACAGACCTGTGGCCTTGGCCGTCCTGTCCCCTCGGCAGTGCAGCCCGGCACCAGTGCCTACCTAGTCAGGCAGCAAACAGGCGGCACATTCACAGCCATAATTGGAGGAAGGAGGTTTATTCAAGGAGCGGGCAGGGTCCAGGCCAATCACCGGTCACTGTGGGGAAGTGCTGGTGCTCCCAGCCTCCGGGCGCACAGGTCGCATGCGCCGTAGACTGGCAGAGTTGGGAGGGCTGCCCGGCCAGAGCCAAGATCGGGGACCCGGCCAGCCCGGAGAGGCTGCAGGTGCAGATCCCTGTCCTGGGCAGGGCCAGGCCTGGGCGTGGCACTCTAGCCAAAGCAGTGGGCCCAGGCCAGTTGGCCTCCAGGGACGCTGATGGGCTGGAGACGGACCCAGGACACCACCAGTCTATCGGCTGAGTTGGGGGAGCCAGGAAGGAGATATTGGGGATGGCAGGAACGGGTGATTTTAGTTCACTGAATTAAAAAAAAAAAATTGTGTGGCCAGCGCTGTGGTGCAGCAGGTTAAGCCGCCACCTGCAGCTCTGGCATCCCATATGGGCACCAGCTGAAGTCCCAGCTGCTCCACTTCCCATCCAGCTCCCTGCTAATGGACCTGGGAAAGCAGCAGAGGATGATCAAGGTCCTTGGGCCCCTGCACCCAAATGGGAGGCCTAGAAGAAGCTCCTGGCTCCTGGCTTTGTCCTGCCTGGCCCAGCCCCGGCTGTTGTGGCCATTTGGGGAGTGAACGAGCAGGTGGAAGGCCTCTCTCTCCTCTCCTGTCTCCTGTCTCCTCTCCTCTCCTCCCTCCCTCCCTCCCTCTTCTCGCTAACTCTGCATTTCAAGCAAATAAAATAAAGCTTTAACAAAAAAGGAAAAAGAAAATTTAACAAAAAAGACACAGTTTCCTTGACAGAGCCGTGTGTGCCTAGCGTCTCTCCCTCTGCAGTCTGTTTTCCTTGCTGACGCTGTTCGGTCTCCGGGTCTCCGACTGTCAGCACCCCTCGTGCCTGTTCATCTCCTGGGCTGGCCCCGCTGAGCACAGGCGCAGGTCCCAGTGAACGTCGGGCTCTCTGCTTGGAGCCTCGAACAGGTCTCAGCACCTTCACACCCGCAGCCACACGTCTGAGCTCCCCGCCCAGACCAGCAACCTCGGGCTCACCCGGTGCCCCGTTACCCCCACCCGCCCGCCCTGAGAATCTTTGATGGATCAAAAGATACTCCGGGCCGGCCTCTGGCACGGTGGCTGAGATGCCACCTGGGGGCTGGCGTTGCGGCACATTGAGCTAAGCTGCCATCTGCCGGTTCGGCGTCCCACATCCGAGCACTAGTTCAAGTCCCGCCTGCTCCACTTCTTATCCAGCTCCTTGCTGATGCGCCTGGGGAGGCAGAGGAAGATGGCTCAAGCGCTTGGGCCCCTGCACCCACATGGGAGGGACTCAGAGGACGCTCCTGGCTCCTGGCTTCTGCCTGGTCCAGCTCCGGCTGTCTGGGGAGTGAGCCAGTGGCTAGAAGATCAATGTTTCTCTCCCTGTTTTTCAGTTAATAAATAAATTTGGAATGCCCGCGTCTCAGTGGAGGCCCGGGTTCAAGTCCTGCCTCCTCGCCTGAGTGCAGTGGGTGATGTCTCCCATGCTTGGGTCCCTGCTCCTGGGGGGGACCCCCATGGAGGTCCTGGCTCCCGGCCTCTGCCTGGCCCAGCCCTGGCTCTTGTGAGCATTTGAGGAATAAACCAACAGTTAGAAGGGGTGTGTGTGTTTTTAGAAATGCCTGGAATCCGATCCCATCACACCTGCACCGTCTCCCCAGCTCTGCCGCAGCGGCCCCCTCTGTGGGACCCCCCCCCCCCAGCATCTGAGCTCAGAGCCCTCCACTGGCTCTTGCTTGTTCACATAAGGAAGCCTGCCAGACCCTACGTTAATTTTGAAATGCAGAGTTGAGGGGGGAAGAGACAGACAGAGGTCTTCTATCTGCTGGCTGCAACCAGGCGCTTCTTCCAGGTCTCCCACGTGGGTGCAGGGGCCCAAGCACTTGGGCCATCTTCCGTTGCTTTCCCAGGTGCATTAGCAGGGAGCTGGATCGGAAGTGGAGCAGCCGGGACTCGAGCCAGTGCCCATATGGGACGCCAGTGCTGCAGACAGCGGATTAACCCACTGTGCCACAGCGCCAGCCCCTAAAGCAGTGTTTAAAGCAACCGACCACACACAGCTCGTACTCAAATCTAGCAGCGTCGGTTGTAGCACCCGGCCTCACCCCTGCCCCGTGTCTGCCAAGTGAGGAAGGACAGGCACAGTGTGGGAGACGTGGTGTAGCTACACACTGCAGCATCGTTTGGTGACAAAAAGGAATTAATGCCTGGCCCGGGTGAGACCGGTGCGCATGGGGATGATGTACTCGGTAAAGCCACAGACGTCCTCCTGCTCCTGTGTGACCGGGTCCGCACGGGACACCCCCGCAGGCAGAGCCGCGGTGACAGCGGGAGGGCGACAGCTGAGAGACTCGGGGCTTCTCTTTGGGGTGAGAAAAATGTTCTGAAATTAGCGGTGGGATGTTGCAGTTTCTCTGATGGAGTAAAGACAGCCGAATGGTGGGGTTCGGATGAGCGTGGTGCTGGAGCGTGGGTCCCAGAGGCGGCGGAAGTGATGGCGGTCCCCGCCCCACGGCGCTGCTGTGCGCCTGTGGAAACAGCGCCTGCAGATCCAGTCATCGGGACCTGAAGTTTTGTGGGGGACCCTGCGACCCTGCTCGCTTCCAGTTCCTCTTGTGATCTGTAACTCTTAAATCTCTTTGGAGCACACACACTCAGTGCTCGATATTTACTTATTTATTTACTTGCTTATGTATTTGAAAGCCAGAGTTACAGAGAGAAAGAGACAGAGAGAAACCTTCTACCTGCCGGCTCACTCATTCCCCAAATGGCCACGATGGCTGTAGCTTGCCTGGCCCGAAGCCAGGAGCCAGAGAACTTCTTCTGCACCTCCCATGAGGGTGCAGGGACCTAAGGACTTGGGCCATCCTCTACTGCTTTCCCAGGCCATAGCAGAGAGCGGGATTGGAAGTGGAGCAGCCAGGATATGAACCAGTGCCCATATGGGATGCGGGCACTGCAGGAAGCCGCTTTACCCGCTATGCCACGGCGCCGGCCCCCAGCATTCGATATTTAAATGTCACTGTGTGGACTGTTTCTCCCGTGTCCGTGCGAGAGAAGGCGGCTGCTGACCGCGGATGTCTTGTCCCCTTTCTAGAACTTCCATGACGGGCGGAAGGCACAGCAGCACATAGAGACCTGCTGGAAGCAGCTCGAGGCAGTAAGTGGACAGCAGCCCGCGAACGTGTGCGTGGGCCTTCCCGTTGGCACTCAGTTTACGCTTGATCCGATCGCGGGCGGACGGGACACGCCGCCGCCGTGACGGTTCTCTCCCAGTTGGGCGTAATTTGTCCCTGGAACCGCCGTGCCGGCTCGAGTGTGGCCGCTCTGGTGGCCGCGAGCGCAGGCTTTAACGTCACTCCTGAGAGGCCACCTGGCCGACGGGCTCGTGGAGGGTGGGCTTGGGGTGCAGCCAGACCCCTTGCTTGGCGTGGGCGCCTCGGGCCTCCGTCGGCAACGCCCCCTCCCCTGCCTTGCAGAGCAAGAGGCGGTTTGAGCGTGACTGCAAAGAGGCCGACCGAGCCCAGCAGTACTTCGAGAAGATGGACGCCGACATCAACGTCACCAAGGCCGACGTGGAGAAGGTGAGGTGCGGCCGAGAGCGCCTCCGGCCTCCGTGTGTGTGTGTGTGTGTGTGTGTGTGCGCGCGCGCGCACCGGGCCCCGGCCCCGGGGACGCACACACTCGGACCTCCGCGGGCGCTTTGGCGCTAGGATGCGGGGAGTGCATTGCCGGGGGTGGGGGTGGTCTCACGAGCTGTGCCGCTCTCTTCACGGCTCTTCAAAGCAAAGTGCGTTTCTGGAGCGTCAGGGCGGGCGGCCGAGCGCCCCTGGATGCGCCTGGCCACTCGGAATGCCGCTGGAACCCGACGGAGGGTCCTCATCCTATCTCACAGGCAGCAGTGGCTGGAGGCCGCCCGCGGCTCGGGGCAGCAGTGGCTGGAGGCCGCCCGCGGCTCGGGGCAGCAGTGGCTGGAGGCCGCCCGCGGCTCACATGTCAGAGCCCCCGCAGACGCTGCTGTGCCATGGGCTTGGACTGGCGCTGTTTCTCCGGAGCGGCTAGAGCTGTGGTGAGGCTGGTGCCGGCTCCTCCCAGGGCCCGGTGCGTGCCCTTTCGGTGGAAGTCACCGCCGCCCACGGCTGTCGGCCCTTGCACGGCCTCGCCCTGCTGCTCTCCTGGCCATGTTCACTGGAGATGATTTTGGGAGGGAAGTAGCAGGCACTCAGTTCTGCTCAGCCCCCTCCTCAAGACTCAGTGTGTTCTCTGGAATTACTTAATATGTGAGCATACGTGTTCTGGGGCCAGCGTTGTGCCCCTGGGAACACCGGCAGCCCACAACGCAGCGCCAGTTCAGGTCCCGGCTGCTCCACTTGCGATCGGCTCCCTGCCGATGGCCTGGGGAAGCGCAAAAGATGGCACAGGTGCTTGGGCCCTGCCACCCGTGGGAGACCTGCAAGAAGCTCCTTGGCTTTGGCCTGGCCCGGCCTTGGCTGTTGTGGGCTTTGAGGGAGTGAACCAGCGGACGGAGGGTTGACCTCTGCGTGTGTGTCCGTGACTCTGCCTTTCAAATAAATAAATAAATCTTTACAAAAAAGAGTAAGTTGGGGCAGGCCTTCCACCCGCTGGTTCACTCCCCAAATTTCTGCAATAGCCAGGGCCGAAGCCAGGAGCCAGGAGCTTCTTCCAGGTCTCCCACGCGGGCGCAGGGGCCCAAGGACCTGGGCCATCTTCTACTGCTTTCCCAGGCCACAGCAGAGAGCTGGATCAGAAGTGGAGCAGCCGGGACTCGAATAGGCACCCACATGGGATGCGGGTGCTGCAGACCAGGGCTTTAACCTGCTGTGCCACAGCGATCCAGTTTTTTCTGTCTGCTCCTCGGTCGATCCTGGTGGGTTGCGTTTTTGTGATTCTGAATCCACTGTGTCAGGAATTCTCAAACTGATCAGCAGTGAGTCGCCCGTAACACGCTCCACGGTAATTCTCGCCACACTTTTGTGGCGTCCTGGCTGTTTACCCGCAAGGTTGGTTGTTTGTCATCTATTTGCTGTATCAGTTCCGTTCCCGTTGCTGTTTACTACTGTGTAACCGCGTGGCTGCGCGTAGTTACGGCTGCACACAGAGGCATTTCTCTATCAGTCCTTGCTGGCATCTTCTGTGGGTGTCGCTCTGTTTGCTCCTCTCTCCCCTTGCATTGCGCTGAGTCCCAGAGTCCTTGGGCTCCCTCCTGGGAGACGTAGGGTCCCTGGGAGCATTCGCTTCCGAGAGAGGCTGCGTCCATCCGAGTGAACAGCGGGGTGTGGCGTTCTGCATCAATCCCTTGTCTTAAGGCAGTGGCGGCACCTTGCCCGGGTTTGGGTTCATTCTGCCGGCCCCACCAACCTGCCCTCCCCAGACCTCGTAGTCGTGCCGGAAGCCTGCAGTTTTGTGGATTTCCCTACTCTTAGTTATGCTCTCCACGATGGAGCCGGGGCTCACTGTCATGAGAGCGTGGACCCAGGATTGCTTCCAGAATGTTCTGTGGTAGCTGACGTTCGGAGCCAAGTACGGCTTGTGGGCTGTCCGGGGGGCAGGCGTTACTGGGATCGCACCCAAGCTGGGAGATCCATGAGTCTGGGTTCGCACCGTGAGCCTTGGGTCTGCGTGATTCTGTGAGTTCAGGCTCCCGTGGCCCAGTGATCTCCAAGAGGACTTTCCCCCGCCCCCGAGGTCCGATCCCGAGCAGGGACCTGCAGTGCGGCCGCCGGACGTCCGTGTTCCGCTCAGCCCACTTGCTGCTAGCCGCTTGAGTACTTCCAAAAATGCGGTGCTGGGCTTTGTTGTCTTTTTTTCCTCATTGTTTCTTCCCTGAGCGTCCTGTTTGCTCCCTCCACGGCGTCGCGGGTGGCATCACAGCCAGGGAAGCTGGTGGAGCGGCGTCTGGATGTGGGAGCTCCCGAGTTCCTTTGCTTTCAGTGTGACCTGACACTGCGATTCCCCACGCACAGCAGTTTGGCTGTTCCCCCCGCTCCTAACTGTATTGCCCGGGGAGCCGTGTGCCAGCACCAGGCTGAGTCGAGGCAGTGTTTTCACTCTTAGCGTTGCCTAGTGTTAATTTCATGTTGTGTGATTTCTTTTATTTTGCAAATATGTTCAAAGAAGTCAAACTTTTTTCTTAAAAAAAAAAAAGATTGAGAGCCGGCGAGGTGGCGTAGCAGGTTAAAGCCCTCGCCTGCAGCACCAGTATCCCACCTGGGCGCCAATTTGAGTCCTGGCTGCTCCTCTTCCTGTCCAACTCTCTGCTGTGGCCTGGGAAAGCAGTGGAGGATGGCCCAGGTCCTTGGGCCCCTGTACCCACGTTGGAGACCCAGAGGAAGCTCCTGGCTCCTGTCTTCGGATCAGCTCAGCTCTGGCCATTACAGTCATTTGGGGAGTGAACCAGCAGAATGGAAGACCGACCGATCTCTCTCTCTCTCTCTCTCTCTCTCTCTCTCTCTCTCCTTCTCTCTGTGTGTAACTCTGACTTTCAAATAAATAAAATAATTCTTAAAAAAAGATCTATTTATTTATTTGAAAGGCAGAGTTAGAGAAACAGAGTTGGGGGGGGAGAGGTCTGGGGCCGGAACAGTGGCACAGTGGGTTAATGCCCTTGCCTGAAGCGCCAGCATCCCATATGGGCGCCGCTTCTAGTCCCAGCTGCTCCTCTTCCCATCCAGCTCTCTGCTGTGGCCTAGGAAAGCAGTGGAAGATGGCCCAGGCCCTTTGGCCCCTGCACCCATGTGGGAGGCCAGGAGTGAGCTCCTGGCTCCTGGCTTTGGATCGGCACAGCTCCAGCCGTTGCAGCTGGTTGGGGAGTGAACCATCGGATGGAGGATTTCTCTCTTTCTCTCTGCCTCTCCTTCTCTCTCTGTGTAACTCTGACTTTCAAATAAAATAAATAAATCTTTAAAAAAAAAAAAAAAAAAAAAGGAAAGAGGTCTTCCATCTGCTGGTTCACCCCCCAGATGGCCACAACAGCCAGAGCGAGGCCAGGCTGAAGCCAGGAGTTTCACCCGGGTCTCCCACGCGGGTGCAGGGGCCCAAGCACTTGGGCCATCTTCTGCTGCCTTCCCAGAGGCATCAGCAGGGAGCTGGATGGGAAGTGAAGCAGCCGGGACTTGAACCTGTGCACCTGTGCTCATGCGATGCTGGAATCACAGGCAGTGGCACAGCCTGCTGCAGCATCAGAGGGATGCGGGACCTCGTGGCGTGGAGGTCAGCTGCGTGGGTGAGGGGCCGGTGGGTGCTGTGGCACTGGTCATCCGTGCAGGCTGCAGCTGAGCGCAGCCTGTGCTGAAGGTGGTGGAGGTCAGGTCCTCCCAGCCGGCTTGGTTACACCGAGCGCTCGGGACAGCCGGGAACCTGGGACAGTCCAGTCGTTGGGAAATTCTAGCGGGATCGTGTCTTCGTGGTCTGTTGCCTCTCCCGTCTGTCTCTGGCTTTGTTCAGCCCCGAAGCTGAGAAGGGTTCTCATCCATCCGTTTGCTCTGTGACTCACCTGTCCCCTGGCCACCCGCAGGGCCGCGGATGGAGAATCACTGGTGTTCGGCTTTGAGGAATTTGCCTTCCGTTTTTTTCCCCTGCCGCCGCGTTTGCCGTGTTGTGAAATCTCCCGTGTGCCCCTAAGCACCTCTTGAGAGGCGGGCTGGTGACGACCTGGGGGTGGGCGTCTGCCTGTGCTGGGGGCCGGCCGTCTCCGAGTTCTGAGGATGCCACGGGGGCTCGCGTGGTGCTGGGGAGACAAAGGAGAAGGTTATCAAAATGACTGGAATGTGGACTAATGTTTCTGGACAGAGAGCGCAGTGTTTGGCAAATGCCTGCATCCAGCCGAGGGCACGCGCGGGCACTGAATCGTTCCCTTTCTGCCGCGCCCGCGCCCCGGGACCGCTGCCTCTGACATAATTTGCAAACGCAGAATGGGACATTGTCTCACGGAAACTGCAGCCCGCGGTCGCAAACAGCGCGGCTCAAGTTATGGTTTTTGAATTCCAGCTCGTCTGGGCCTTCAGCCGCCAGGGCTCGGTTTACAGGCGGTCGTCGGCCACGTGGGGTCACCGTGAGGCCTTCACCCAGGGCCCTCGCTGGGAGGATTCCCGGCACAGCGAGGGTCCCCGACCCCCGCTCCTGCGCCGCCCTGGGTCCTCGTTCTGTAACCCCGTGCGAGGAGACGTCCGGGAAGTCTCAGGAGAGCCCTGGTTCTGCGGGAGCCTGCGTGCCGGTTTTTCGGGCGGCGTTAGGGTCCCTGGAAGTGTTTGGCTCTGAATGTCTTTAGCTTTTTAAATCCTGAGCGGATGCCCTTCTGTGAGCAGCACAGGCCGTCCTGGGGCATTTGTGAGTTAAAGTAGAGCGCTAGGCCAGTATGTGATACAAGTTGACATTTCCTGGGCTTTTTAATTACCCTAGAGCTGTGCTTTAGTGTGTCATCGTCCTACCACGGACTACTGTGAAGGAGAAGCGACAGTAAGGGGTCGCTGTCAGCTTTCAGGGAGGAAGAAGGAGTTGACCGTGAATAGGGATCCTCAGGGTAACCAGCTCAGAGCACGAGTGACCCTGGCTGTTCCGGGAGGCTCCGTGTCCCTGGCTGTTCCGGGAGGCTCCTCGGGTCGGCGTGGGTGTCCGGGCCCGGAAGCAGGCCGGGTCCCCCCCCGCCCCGCGCCAGCTGAGCCGCGGAGTGTGGACTATTTTTACCATTTGTGGGAACGTCTCCGGCCAGTCGGCTACCTCGCCGCTCCGCATGCGAGGCGTGGTGCCGTTCCACGCTCGCTGCGCCACGGCCGTCACCACCAGGCTGACGTCTTTCCCGAACCCGCGAGCAGTCCTGAGCACGCCCCCGGCCTCCGTGTCGTAAAACGTCTGGCCCCGGCCGCCCGAGGGAACCGCTCACTGCGGCAACGGAGAAGACAATTAGATGAGAAGTGAACGGGGAAGTGCTCGGTCTGCTCGCGGGAGGGAAGTCAGTGCTGCGACTGCGGCTGCGGCTTAGTGTGTGAAACTTAAAAAGGCGGCTTTTTATTCAGAGCAAGAGAAGACGACGCAGAATTAGGGAGGGAGGGAGGGCGCGCCCAGCGCGGTTCTGCTGTCGCCGCTCTCACACCGGCGTCAGCGCCCAGCCAGAGCCGTGGAGGGCCCATTCACTCCCAGGGGGCAGCCGCCCGACAGCTCCGGGCTGTGCAGCACAGTCAGGGACGGACGGCAGCCAGGCGGCAGCGGTCACTCCCCCGCCCCAACCCGAGATGGACGTGGACCCCAGGATGTGTGAGTGAGCGTGTGTGTGTGCGTGTGTGTATATGTGGATGGGAGCACGTGTGTGTATGTATGTGTTTCTGTGTGAATGTGAGCATTGTGAATGTATGTATGTGAGTGCCTGCATGTGAACGTGAGTGTGTGTGCGCGCGAATGTGAGTACATGTGTGCATGTGTGTGAGTGTGAGTACATGTGTGCATGTGTGTGAGTACATGTGTGAATGTGCATGTATGAGTCCATGGGTGTGAGTGCATGGGTGTGAGTATGTATATGTATGTGTTTCTATGTGAATGTGAGTATTGTGACTGTATGTGTGAGTGCACGTGTGTGAACATGAGTACATGTGTGTGAGTGTGTATACATGAATGTGAGTACATGTGTGTTTGTATGTGTTTCTATGTGACTGAGTATGTGAGTGCGTGTGTGTGTGAGTGTGTGTATATGTGAATGTGAGTACATGTGTGCATGTGTGTGAGTACATGTGTGAATGTGAGTGTGTATGTGTGTGTGAGAGTGTGTGTCCTGGGGGAGGGAGGGTCATGGCTCCGACCACCTAGCACTTCCTGTGAGCCCCAGGCTGTGTTCGTGGCTTCCCCGTGGTGCCTCGTGGAATGTTTCCCTTTCACTGGTAGCCGCGGTCCGGCCAGGCCCAGGGCTCGGCCCTCATCCTGCCTCAACCACACAGGGGTGGGTTCGGGTCTCGTCCCCACCACTTCCTGACGGCAGGACACAAGCCTGGGCCCACTTCCTGTTTGTCACTGAGGCTGGGATGATGGGTGGCGAGGCCTCGGTGCAGCGTGTGGCCCAGTGGAGCCACAGCCTGGCAGCCGGCACTGCTGTCGTCCCAACCTTGCCTGTGCCCTGCTCCTCGGGCTGCATCGGGCGCTCCGTGCTCCGTTCTTGTCCGTGGATCTGCCCTTGATCAGTCGCGTGTTCTTGTCGATCTGCCTTCGATCAATCGCGTGTTCTTGTCGATCTGCCCTTGATCAGTCGCGTGTTCTTGTCGATCTGCCCTTGATCAATCGCGTGTTCTTGTCGATCTGCCGCTGATCGGTTTCGTGTTCTTGTCCATCTGCCGCTGATCGGTCGCGTGTTCCTCGAGCGTGCGAAGCGTCCAGGCCCTCACTGGGGGACTTACTGTCCAGGAATTCACACACCAGTCGGGTTGTGACCGGTCCCTTCCAGGAGGCCCTGTGAGCAAGCGACAGTGAGGCGGGGCGGCTGGGAAGGCTGAGCCAGCCGGAGTTGGACGGCTCCCCCACAGGAGCCCTGCGGAAGGGCGGCAGGTGGAGACGCGTCCACGGAGGGCGTCTCCCGGGGGCTGCAGCGGAAGGAGGCTGGGCAGAAACTGAGAGAGCAGAGGAGGGCAGGCAGCCGAGAGCTTGGTTCAGGGCACCGCAGTCAGACGCCGCTGGAGCCGGGCGGCCATCTGGACGAAGAGGCAGGGCGCAGCCGGGGGAGGAGGCTCAAAGCCACATGGTGAACGTGACCCTCCTGAATGCCACCACCAAACCTGTTCCTCCAGAGCTTTTTATTTATTTAGATTTATTTGATAGGTAGAGTTACAGAGAGAGGGGGAGAGGTCTTCCATCTGCTGGTTCACTCCTCAAATGGCCACAACAGCCAGGGCTGGGCCAGATCAGAGCCAGGAGCCAGGAGCCACATCCGGGTCTCCTGCATGGGTGCGGGGGCCCAAGCACTTGGGCCGTCCTCCACCGCTTCCCCAGGTGCATCAGCAGGGAGCTGGATCAGAGGCGGGGCAGCCGGGACTCAAACCAGCGCCCATGTGGGATGTGGGCGTCACAGCTTAACCCGCCACGCCACAGCCCGGCGCCAGCGACTGCGTCTGCAGCGTCAGGATTTCCTAGCGATTCCCATTGCTGCTTCTACTTCCGTCACCGTTTCAGACGTCCTGAGTCTCCTTCCCGCTGTTCTTCCCGCTCGCGTTCTCGTGGGGCCCGTCCTCCTCTGCCGTGGCTGCTCTCGGGCTGTCCCACTGTTTCCTCACTGGCCGACGATCATCTTTTATGTAGGAGCTTCTTCCCTGGCCTCCGGTGCCACGGGGCTGAGCTTCCTCCCCAGCCTCCGGTGCCACGGGGCTGAGCTTCCTCCCCGGCCTCCGGTGCCACGGGGCTGAGCTTCTTCCCCGGCCTCCCATGCCTCGGGGCTGAGCGTCTTCCCCGGCCTCCGGTGCCACGGGGCTGAGCTTCCTCCCCGGTCTCCCATGCCACGGGGCTGAGCTTCCTCCCCGGCCTCCCGTGCCACGGGGCTGAGCTTCTTCCCCGGCCTCCCATGCCACGGGGCTGAGCTTCCTCCCCGGTCTCCCATGCCACGGGGCTGAGCTTCCTCCCCGGTCTCCCATGCCACGGGGCTGAGCTTCCTCCCCGGCCTCCCGTGCCTCGGGGCTGAGCGTCTTCCCTGGCCTCCCGTGCCACGGGGCTGAGCTTCCTCCCCGGCCTCCCGTGCCACGGGGCTGAGCTTCTTCCCCGGCCTCCCGTGCCACGGGGCTGAGCGTCTTCCCTGGCCTCCCGTGCCACGGGGCTGAGCTTCCTCCCCGGCCTCCCGTGCCCCGGGGCTGAGCTTCCTCCCCGGCCTCCCGTGCCACGGGGCTGAGCCTCTTCCCCAGCCTCCCGTGCCACGGGGCTGAGCTTCCTCCCCGGCCTCCGGTGCCACGGGGCTGAGCCTCTTCCCCGGCCTCCCGTGCCACGGGGCTGAGCTTCCTCCCCGGCCTCCCGTGCCACGGGGCTGAGCTTCCTCCCCGGCCTCCGGTGCCTCGGGGCTGCGGAAGCGAACCCCGAAGCAAGCTGCAGCAGTTTCTGCCAGACCACCTGGAACTCATTCTTATGCTAATTTCCCGGCGGGGGACCGCGTGGGCCATCTGTGCAGCCCTCACAGAGCATTCCCTTCCCCACTGCGCCCACGGCCCAGGACCCGCACGGCCTTCTCCCTCTGGTCCCCGACGTGCAGCGAGGAGGAAGCCTCCCTCACTCTGGACCTCACGGGCAGGGCCTTGGTGCCCACCCGACCCTCGGCGAGGCATCTGGCGACTCAGAGCCCCGGGCGTTCTGGCCCAGGGCAGGTGCGCTGTTGGTCTTCGGGCCGTGGCAGCCGTCTCTCTAGAGCTGCCCTGCACGGCCCTGGCCGCATTCCTGTCCTTGCCAGTGCACTCCGTGGCTGCCCGGCCGTTAGCATTCAGCCGGCGTGCAGGCTGAAGGTCCGCACCGCAGGGACCCTGTTCCGGGGGAGGCTGTTTATTAACGAGACCAGGGAAGAGGGAGTCCATCTCAACCCCACTGTATCGAAGACCGCATCGGCTGCCAGTGACCCTGCGTGAGACACCAGGGAGGGGCTGGTCCCTGATGGATGCCGGAGCCGGATCTCTGGGTTCATCCCCGCCTGTCTGTGCCAGCCTGCTTGGGCCTGTGCCACCGTCCAGATGAACGGGCGCCAGCGCTCGCTGCCTCTCTGTTAGCTCCCCTTGGGTGAACGGATCCTGAACGTCTCCCCTGAACCGAGGCCTGGGGCAGAGCCTTCTCCAGGGCTGCTTAGCGAGCGAACGGCCGAGCCCCATCGAGATTCGGTCTCCGGTGCTGTCTCTCCTTACTCTCTTCTTCTGTTGCAGGGACTGTGCGCCCGGGGAACCCCCCGGGGCTGGAAAGTTGTAAGAGTATTAAAAAAAAAGTCAGGAAATTGCTGGAATATTTGGAGCATATTTCTTTGGTTAACTTATTTTGAGGCTTTTCTCTGTTTTGTATTTTAGCTGCCCTTGTAATTGATCAAAGACAGACTCGTTGTTTTGGCAAGAGGCCCCGGCCTGGGAGTCTCGACCAGAACCCACAGCGCTCTGCCTGCGTAGGGGTTTTCAAGGCATTCTTAGCTTCGGACTTGGGGATGTCGGCAGTTGCAGCCGTTGGCCGGGAGATTGAAGCAGTAACACTTCACCGGCAGCTCGCTCCGCTCGGAGGGTCGTCTCAGTCTCTCTCTGTGTCAGTGTTCGTCCCAGGGCAGCCGCTTCCCAGAGCAGTGTTTTTGACTGGGTCTCGAGGCAGCCAAACCTCTTCCGCCCATCCCTGCTCTGGGAACTAGTGTTAGGACCTGCCTTCACCTTCCTGGCAAAATAAGATATTCCTTCCCAGCCCCTCTCCAGGAGTGGTGAGTGTTGAACTGGTCGTTTTTATTAAAGATTTATTTATTTATTTGAGAGAGGCAGAGAGAGAGAGAGAGAGAGAGAGAGGTCTTCCATCCGATGCTTCACTCCACAAATGGCCGCAATGGCCAGAGCTGCGCTGATCCGGAGCCAGGAGCTTCCTCCTGGTCTCCCATGCAGGTGCAGGGCCCCAAGGACTCGGGCCATCTTCTACTGCTTTCCCAGGCCACAGCAGGGAGCTGGATTGGAAGTGGAGCAGCCAGGACCTGAACAGGCACCCATATAGGATGCTGGCACTGCAGGCGTAGCTTTACCCACTGTGCCCCAGCGCCAGCCCCTCTCGCTCTGTTTCTCTCTCTCTCTCTCATTTGGTCTTATTCAGCCTTTCCATTAAAGTAAATTTTGAAAAAGAAAAACTGAGTGAAATCCGTTTTGCTCCAGATCCTTGACAAGTGCTGGGGAATCAGCGTGTCAGGTCGCGTTTGCAGGGTTCTCCACGCATTGCTGTTTGCTGAGCTGAATGACCTAGGGACAGGTGGGGGCCGTGTCGGCAGTGGGGCTGTCGCTGTCCCGCCTGTACGGTTCTGGAAGTGAGTTACAGCAAGCGGGTTTGTGTCACCGGGAGAAAGGTGGCCGGGTTGTTGGTGAGCAGGTTTGGTTTTGTGTATGCTGGCAATGGCTCCGGGAGAGAATCAGGCAGCCGGTGCCCTGCTGGGTTCCTGGCCCTGGGCCGGGGCCCATCTGCCTGCTCGGTGGAGCTGCCGCAGGGCCAGGCCTTGCACGGTGATTACACGCACCTCTGCAGAGTGCGACACGCAGAGTTCTCAGAGGCTGGGGCAGGGGGGACCGCACTCCCCGCACGCCCCGTTCCATCCTGCCGTCTCCGCCCACCGTTGTGGTGCAGTGAACCCTGAGTCTGGTTGCCGGAGCCGCGGTGCTGTCCGATGTCCCCCAAGGACTGGTGTCAGAGGTGGACGTCTGTGGTGTGCTGGACCCTTTGACAGAGGGACAGGTGGCTTTCCCGAACCTCTGGCCGCCGCGGTGTTACATAGTTTCTCATCTGAGGGACAGCAGTGTGCGCGATGCTGAGACACAAGCACACGTAAACATGGTCCCGGAAAATGCAGTTGGGGCTGGAGTGCCGGCGGGCAGTGATGCCGCCACCTGCAACCCCATGGGCGCCGGTTCGAGTCCCGGCCGCTCCACTTCCCATCCAGCTCCCTGCTGGTGCACCTGGCAAGAGCTCGGGGCCCCTGCGCCACAGGGGAGACGGGAGGAAGTTCCTGGCTGTGGCCTGCCTGTTGTGATTCCTTCCTGTAGCTCTGCCTTTCGGATCAACAAACAAATCCTGAGAGACAGAGAAAGGGGAGGAGAGAGGATGGAGTTAAAAGTTCATTTCACTGTAAAAAAAATTCTGACATCCATGCCTCAGTACTGTCCTGCTGCCTGTTTGCCATGGACCATGCATTGATTGCAAAACAATTTTTGTACCAAAATAAACTCATCTTCCAATTTTATTCCCCCCCCTAACTTTTTAAAGTGCTGTTGCGTAAATGGAACCGTCCGTGTCCACTCGTGTGGTTAAAACTCAAGCCACGGGCAGCCTTGGATGGAGACGGGAGGGTGCCGTGTGGTTAGCGAGCCCGTGTGCCCCGGCTGCTCCGCTGCCGGCCGCGGGACAGCCTGCAGAACTGTGCTTGCTCTCAGGTGTTCGGGGGGAAGGACGATTGGATTAGAGCACGATTTGGCCCCGTCCCTCGGAGTGGCTCACGGCGTCTGTCTAGACCCATCAGGACCCCCAACAGCGTCTCTGTCTAGACCCATCAGGACCCCCAACAGCGTCTCTGTCTAGACCCATCAGGACCTCCAGGTCGGGCTGCAGTGCCGCTCCTGCCACCCTGGCCCCCGGGGGTCCTCGCTAGGACTCCCCCAGAGTGAGGTCACTGCCTGCAGGCCACGTCCTCGCGCCCCCTTCCCGTCATCTGGGGGAGTCCCCAGGGGTTTGCCAAAGACATTCCCAGGTTGAAGCTCCGTCTTTCCGGTGGAGACCACAGAAGGCGTCCAGATCTCGTCCCCGGCGTCTGCGACTGCCAGCCGCGGGCGGCTGTGGCCGTTCTGGACTTTTTAGAATATTTTCTCTAAATTCTGCAAGTCTGACTCATCCGGAGCAAAACAAAACAAAGCAGGGCTCAGCACAGGTCTGCCCCGGGTGAGGCCGCCGTCCCAGGCACCTCCCTGCATTCTAAGACCGGGTGTGTGTGTGTGTGTGTGTGTGTGTGTCCGGGGTGTGTGTCGGGTGTGTGTGTGTGTGTGTGTCTGGGGTGTGTATGTATGTGTGTGTGTGTCCGGGGTGTTTGTCTCCGTTGAGTTAGGAGAAACCGCTCAGCCTCGGCCCTGGTTTAGAATGGAAACCCTGCCCCTCCGAGACCCCGGATGGGGAAGTGGGGGCGGGGGGCCTGCCTGGCCGTCAGCAGGTGAACCTCTGAGACACCTGCCACCCAGCAGGGCCTCGGGATGCGCCTCTGCAAGTGCTTGTGACGTCTTTCCTTCCCTGCATCTGTAGTCGTGAGTAACCGACGCGCCGCCAGCGTTAGAGGACTCTCCCATCGCGGTGGAAAAACAGACAGCCGCTCTCCCCATGGCAGCGTCTCGGCCCGAGGGCCAGCCGTCCTGGCGGTGTGTGAGTCCCCCGGTGCAGCCACAGCGAGCGCGTGCCTGTGGACGCGGTGGGCCTCGCCGGGCGACGTCCCGGGCCGAGAGCAGGCTGCCTGAGCAGGCCGTGCCCGCGGGAGCGCTGCCCGGTTGGTTTTCTGCTCGGCTGCCCTCCAGGCTGGAGCCGTGCGCCTTCTGCCTGACTCAGCTCTCCCACGGTTTAGGTCTGGCGGTCCTGAGCCGGGTCACAGGATCGCGGCGCATAAACAGGAAGAAGGCGATGGCGGGGATTCCGGGAAGTGGGAGGAAGGGGACCCCAGCCGCAGCCGCTTCCGAGCCGGGGGTGCCGGGGGTGCCGCGGTGCCGGCTCTGAGACTCTCTGGGGGAGGTTGGCGAGTGAAACGGAGAACGGCTTCTGTCAGGGACAGGGGAGCCAGATTCGAACTCACAGCCAAAACGATTTTATTCAAGAAGAAAAATAAACCACAGAGGTGGCCGACTGCTGGCTGGGTCTTGTGTACCCGGGGTGGGCCAAGGGTCGGCGCGGAGGGCAGTGGGGGGAGCCGAGGGAGGGGTGGGGCAGAGCTGGGCTCTGGGAAGGAGGCAGGGGTGAAGGGGTCAAGAGGATTTCACCTGCTTTCGGGCGAGGAGCTACCGTGGCCCAGGCCCGTGTCCTGGTTCTGCCGGCTGAGACGCGTGGGGGCTGGTGGGGCTTTCCCTGGGTTTCTGTGTGTCCAGAACAACTCAGTAAATGCAGAAGCTGTGGGTAATCCTAACGGGTCGGAGAGTCTGGGGTTGGACGCGTTGGAGGAACAGATGGGGTGTGGGGGCTGGGCAGGCCAAAGGGTGTGCGTGTGTGTGTGTGTGTGTGTGTGTCCAAAGGAGGTGGAGTTTTGAAGGTAGCTGGGGATTTTAATATTTTGGAGACTGGCCAAAGAGACCGAGCCGTGGACACCAGCAGGGGCGGAAGCCGAAGCAGATGGCCAGGGAGGGAGTTGCGGGGCCGCCGGCAGAGCCCGCGGGGCCACGAACAGGGGCTCCAACGCACCAGACCCTGCCCAGACCCTGCCGGCCCTGCGGGGTCCCCGCCCGGGGTGGGGTGCCAATCCCGCCACCTGCAGGAGCCCGCAAGGCGGAAAACCGGGTCAGGTCACCTGGGGAGTGGGCCGAGCCAGCGTCTGGGCCACCTATCCTGGGGCTGGCTGGCTGGCTGGTGCCGGTGGTCTCTGCCCCCCGTGACAGCGGTGCAGGGCGGTAAAGCAGTGTGCAGAGCACCCGGCCGCCTGGCTGGGGTCCTGCCCGGTCCGTGGCTCAGCGTGGGGACTCTGCCACCCACCCGGCACCGAGCCGAGCCTTGACCCGGTGGGGCTGGGCGTCCGGCGCGCTGCTTGGAGTGTCCGTGCGCTCGCTCCTCACGTCTTAGGCATGCGCTTGAGTTAGAAGAAACCGGTTTAAAAGGAGGCGCCATGCCCACCACTGCTTCAGAGGTTGCCAGAGGTCATGGAAAATGAAATTAAAAGACGGTTTTGATGCAAAGAACGTGTAAAACCCTGTTTATAAGGGGTCTTCAAAAAGTTCACGGAAATGTACATTAAAAGAAAAAGTGGGCGTGGATTTCAAAGCTTTTCTTGCACCAAAATTAATTTTCTGTCTTAATTCCATTTTCCACAGAGTCTTTGACGGGCCCACACAGAGTTTTAGACACGCCCCCGTAGACCTGTGGTCTAGGTCATAGGCTGTAGGTTAGACATAGGCTCCTTCCGAGCGCGAACCCTCTTGGGAATCGAGTAAACATAGTTATGGATTCTCCTCCCCCTCCTCAAAGAAAAGGCAGTGCGTGTGTGGAGAGGCGGGTGGGCACCCTGGTGTCAGAGTGGGCCCGGGAGGCCTGGGGGACGGGGCACTGGACAGTGCGCAGACCGGCGGGGTTTGCAGCAGGGTGGCATTCGCATTGCTTGCCCTAAGGAAATTCACATTCAAAACATCCCCTGCCCCAAAAAACCCCACTCACTAACGGCGGTCCCTTGGAGGGCAGCCCCGGGCTGACTCCTGCCCGGAGTGAGGGACCGTTGTGCCCGCAGGCCCGGCAGCAGGCGCAGGTGCGGCACCAGATGGCAGAGGACAGCAAAGCCGACTACTCCTCGGTCCTGCAGAAGTTCAACCAGGAGCAGCACGCGTACTACCACGCCCACATCCCCGGCATCTTCCAGGTGAGGCCGCGGCCCTCGCCCTGCCCGCGCGTCGTGTTCTAGATGCTTCTGCAGCCCCGGACGCCGCCGCCGCCGCCGCAGCCCGGGGGAGTGTCTCCGGAGCCGCCCGCTTTGCACGGGTCACCGTGTCCTCGCCAGGTGTGGAGCCGGGAGTCGCGGCCCAGGTCGCGGGAGGCAGAGCAGCTGCCGTAGACCCGCAGGTCTGAGCACCTGGACGTCTCCCCTTGGACTGCTTCATTCTGACAATTTTGGTTGTCAAAAATAGCACGAGGAAACCTACATATGCGGGGGGGTACTTGAAGAAGTTCATGGAGAAATGGAATTAAAAGAAGATATGTTTATTTTGGTGCAAAAAATGTTGAGGTCCATGCATAGTTTTTTTTTTTTAAGATTTATTTATTTATTTATTTGAAAGTCACAGTTACACACAGAGAGAAGCAGAGGCAGAGAGAGAGAGAGAGAGAGAGAGAGAGAGAGAGAGGTCTTCCATCTGCTGGTTCACTCCCGAGTTGGCCGCAACGGCCAGAGCTGCGCTGATCCGAAGCCAGGAGCCAGGAGCTTCCTCCAGGTCTCCCACACGGGTGCAGGGGCCCAAGCACTTGGCCATCCTCCACTGCTTTCCTGGGCCACAGCAGAGAGCTGGATCGGAAGCGGAGCAGCCAGGACTAGAACCAGCGCCCATATGGGATGCCGGCGCTGCAGGCGGTAGCTTAACCCGCTGCCCCACAGCTCCGCCCCCATGCAGTTTTTCCATGAACTTTTTGAATACCCTCCGGTGCATGGATTTCCACCGTTTCTGTGCCAGGACATTTTTGAGGTGCCCCGTACATATTCCCCTGCTTGGGAATCTTTCTACAAATGTGAGTCCGGTTACAGAAAACAACGATTCGCTTTTTGACATGCAGCCGCAGGCACGCTGGTTATGTCTCCGCCAGGGCCGAGTTGGAGCAGCCAAAGACAGTGCTTTCTGTTAGCTGTCACTTTAAAACTCCTGCGTGGGGCTGAGGCTCTGCCCGGTGGAGGCGTGGGAGGCACGCACCGGGCGGCCCCGCTGAGCCCCCGGCTTGCCCTGCCTCCAAGCCCGCCTCCTTCCTGGGGAGTTTCGGGAGGTCACGGTACCGCCAGGGAGCACCTTCCTGCCAGAAGGGTGGGACGCGTTGATTTCACACTAAGTCGGATTTTGCAGAAAATACAAGAGATGGAGGAGAGGCGGATCGTGCGGCTGGGGGAGTCCATGAAGATGTACGCCGAGGTGGACCGGCAGGTCATGCCCATCATCGGGAAGTGCCTGGACGGCATCGTGAAGGCAGCCGAGTCCATCGACCAGAAAAACGCAAGTATCGGCCCCGCGGCTGCGAACCGCCGAGCCCGCGCCTCCCTTCTGCCCTCCCTTCCCCCTCCCACGGCACGTGCCGGGGAGGCGCTGGGGTCCCAGGCGCCTTGCCGCTGGGGCAGCCCCGCTTGAGAGCCCTTTATGAAAACCTCTGGGTCTTGGACTTAGCTCTCTCACTTCCTTTTGCACAAAACATTTCGTCAGTGGTCACTGAGACGTTTCCGAATTAAAGTGTTTTCTTTTTTAAGTTTTATTTGAAAGGCAGAGTTACAGAGCGGGAGAGGCCGAGAGCGGTCTTCCATCTGCTGGTTCACTCCTCAGTTGGCCGCCACTGCTGGGGCTGCCCTAGGCTGGAGCCAGGAGCCAGGAGCTTCTTCCGGGTCTCCCACGTGGGTGCAGGGCCCAAGGACTTGGGCCATCCTCCACTGCTTTCCCAGGCACATTAGCAGGGAGCTGGATCAGAAGTGGAGCAGCCGGGACTCGAACCAGTGCTTGCCCCTGTCTGGGAAAATCTGACCGTCTAGATTTCGAGGATTTTCTCCCATCACGGGAACCCGCTTCTCTGTTACAACTGCTCATCCCCACCCCCACCCCCACGACCCCCGCACTGCTAGCCCAGGGCCTGGGCTTCCTCTTCCTCGCACCGTCAGCACTGCCGGCCCTGCCTCCTCCTGGTTCCCGGGACATCTCGCCGCCCGCCTGGGCTGGTCTCAGTCTCCTTTGTGGCTGCTTCCTCCTCCTCTCTTCCTCCGCAGGCCCCAGCCCTCGCCCGGTCTCGGCATTCGCTGTCCGCAGTAGGGGCCAGGCTCTCAGAGCGCCCCTCCCCGCCCACGCTGGCCCATCTACTGCACCTCTGGGCCTCGCTGTGGGCGTCCAGATTCACCTGCCGTGGGGTTTCCCGCCTGGATGACCGGCTGGCCCGTTTTCTGTCTCTGTCACAAAATACCTGGGGCTGAATACTTAGAAAGAGACAGCGTACGGGGCAGGCGTAACGTGGCGTAGCAGGTGAAATGCCAGCGAAGAGGCCGCGCCCCGCATCAAGCACCTGAGTCCATTCCTGGCTGCGGCTCCCGACTCTGCTTCCCGCCGAGGCAGGCCCTGGGAGGCCGCGGTGATGGCTCAAGTGGCTGCGGCCCTGCCACCCACGCCGGAGACCGGGTTGAGCTCTGGCTCCAGCCATTGTGTGCATTTGGGAAGTAAACCATTAGAGAAGAGCATTCTCTCTCTCTCTCTCTCTCTCTCTCTCTCTCTCTCTCTCCAGGACAAGACAAGAGGTTGCTTTAGCTCCAGGTTATGGAGGCTGAAAGCCCAGTAGCAGGCAGCCCCGTGTGGCCCTGCTGCGGGCCCTACTGACTCCTCACGCCATAGCACTGGTGTCCCTGCAGGGGTGTGTGCAAGGGGGAGGGAGCCTGCATTTGTCCCAGCCCAGCGGGCTGCCAGGGACCTGACCCCTCCAGCCTCCAGCTTAGCCACTGCGACCAGGCCCGCACACCAAGGCCTGGGGGGGACACTCGAGGGCCGTTTCTACGCCATGGCCCTGCCCCGCCCTCCCTGTGGCCCTCCCTCTCTGCACCCAGCCACAGGAATCCTCCCGACGC
Organism: Oryctolagus cuniculus; assembly: GCF_051225735.1. Classification (NCBI taxonomy): domain Eukaryota; kingdom Metazoa; phylum Chordata; class Mammalia; order Lagomorpha; family Leporidae; genus Oryctolagus; species Oryctolagus cuniculus. Next base: position 233,019,820 of record NC_142867.1, on the reverse strand, counting down.
GTGTCAGTCTACAGCCCTGCAAATGTGCGGCACCTGGGACGGCCCCTCCCCCCAGGCCCCGCCCCCTGCCTCAGTGCCGATCCTGCCCTCCACAGAGAGCCTTGTCGTACGTGGAGCATGGCCGCCTCTGCCCAGGAGCGTCCAGGGACGCCTGTCTCCCTTGGCAGGAGCCAAAGTCACATGGGGTACAAAGCCCTGAGCTGGCCACAGAGCCCTGCCCACCCTATTTATCTCTGGCGCATCCCCTGTCCTCCGTGCCCTCCCCGACATCCTAGCCACAGTGGCCCCTGGACTTTCCTGAAAACTGCGGACCCCTCCTCCCAGCTCTTCTCTGCCTGGACCCCCCACCTTGTCTGCAGGGTCACCCCTCACCCCCTTGGGGTCTACTCGAGCGGCCGACTGCTTCATTCTGCTGGGTCTACTTTAAGGTCCTGGGGCCAGTGTTGCGATGCTGCCGGCTAAGCTACCGCTGGCCAGGCAGGCAGCCCATACCAGAGTGCTGGTTTCAGTCCCGGCTGCTCCACTTCTGAGCCAGCTCCCTGCTGATGCGCCTGGGAAAGCAGAGGAAGATGGCCCAGGTGCTTGGGGCCCTGTAACACACGTGGGAGACCAAGGTGGATTTCCTGGCTGGAAATTTGGCCTGGCCCAGCCCTGACTGTTGTGGCCATCTGGGGAGTGAACCAGCCAGGGGAAGATCTCTTCTCTCTCTCTCTTTGTCTCTCTGTCACTGTCACTCTGTCTTTGAAATAAATAACTGTTTTAAAAAGAATTCAGTGAGGGCCGGCACTGTGGTGTAATGGGTAAAGTCGTTGCCTTTAGCGGTGCCAGTTCGAGACCCGGCTGCTCCACTTCTGATCCACACCCTGCTGATGCGCCTGGGAAAGCAGAGGAAGACAGCCCAAGTGCTGGGCCTCTGCACAACACGGGAGACCCGGAGGAAGCTCCTGGCTCCTGACCGGCCCAGCTCCGGCCATTGTGACCATTTGGGGAGTGAACCAGCAGATGGAAGTTTTATGTCTCCCTCTGTGTGTCTTCTCTCTCTCTCTAACTCTGCCTTTCAAATAAATAAATCAATCTTTAAAACAAACAATGAGAATCCAGCGGTCACTGTGCAGGCGCCTGGCTTAGTGGTTAAGGTGCAGCTGGACAGCTGCGGCCCCGTCGTCTGCTGGCTCAAGTCCCAGCCCCACTGCTGATTCCGGGCTCCTGCGGCATGCGCACCGTGGGGCTGCCAGGGTGCGGCGAGTGCTCGGGTCCCTGCCTGTGGGAGGCCTGGATGCGGTTCCTGCTCTGGCTTTGGCCCGTCCCATTTGGGGAATAAACCAGCAGAGGGAAGCTCTCTCTCGCTCGCTCTGCCTCTCTTTCCTTCTCTCTCTCCTCTCTGCCTTTCAAATAAATAAAAATAAATTTTAAAAAGAACTTACCAAAAAAAAAAAGATTTCTGGGAAAGGCAGAGTGACAGAGAGAAGCAGACAGACAGAGGTCTTGCGTCCTCTGGTTCAGTCCCCAGATGGCTGTGACATTTGGGGCTGGGTCAGAGCTAAGCTAGGAGCCAAGAACTCCATTCAGGTCTCTGGAGTGGGTGCAGGGACCCAGGTACTGGGCCGTCTCCTGCTGCTTTCCCAGGCGCATCAGCAGGGAGCTGGATCGGGAGTGGAGCAGCCGGGAGTCACCTGGCACTCGTGTGGGATTCTGGCGAGGGCTTAACCTGCTGTACCCCAGTCCCAGCCCCTAGAAGGTATTCATGGGAACCAGGTTTTTGAATCACATGTTGTTCAAGGGAATTACATAATCATAAGCCATTGATTTTTTTTCCCTGCTTTCAACATGCCAGTTTTTGTTTGTTTGTTTTGTTTTTGTTTGTTTGTTTTTTGGTTTTTTTTTTTGACAGATAGAGTTAGACAGTGAGAGAGAGACAGAAAGATCTTTCCGTTGGTTCACTCCCCAAATGGCCGGAGCTATGCCGATCCGAAGCCAGGAGCCAGGTGCTTCCTCCTGGTCTCCCATGGGGTGCAGGGCCCAAGCACTTGGGCCACCCTCCACTGCCTTCCCAGGCCACAGCAGAGAGCTGGCCTGGAAGAGGAGCAACCGGGACTAGAACCCGGCACTCATGGGATGCCGGCGCCGCAGGCGGAGGATTAACCAAGTGAGCCACGGCACCAGCCCTACACGCACCAGTTTTTAACCAAAACTTCTTTCTCCAAATGTAGAAAAACAGGTAAGGGCCGGTGCCACGGCTCACTAGGCTAATCCTCTGCCTTGCGGCGCCGGCACACCGGGTTCTAGTCCCGGTCGGGGCGCCAGATTCTGTCCTGGTTGCCCCTCTTCCAGGCCAGCTCTCTGCTGTGGCTCGGGAGTGCAGTGGAGGATGGCCCAAGTGCTTGGGCCCTGCACCCCATGGGAGACCAGGATAAGTACCTGGCTCCTGCCATCGGATTAGCGCCGTAGCGCGCCAGCCGCGGCGGCCATTGGAGGGTGAACCAACAGCAAAAGGAAGACCTTTCTCTCTGTCTCTCTCACTGTCCACTCTGCCTGTCAAAAAAAAGAAAGAAAGAAAGAAAGAAAGAAAGAAAGAAAGAAAGAAAGAAAGAAAGAAAGAAAGAAAGAAAGAAAAATAGGTATTCAAAGTATCTTCGAATCTCAACGACAGACAGAGCTTTACAGACTGCGCTGGTCACAGGCAGTGATGAGACTCTTACTAGAAAAAACCGGCTGCCAGTGAGGGTCATTCCGCAGAGCGGCTGTCGGAGGTCGTCGGAACTTATCCTCAGCAAGTCTCTGTTCGTGGCTGTGATTTCAGGACTCCCAGCTGGTCGTCGAAGCTTACAAGTCCGGCTTCGAGCCGCCGGGCGACGTGGAGTTCGAGGATTATTCCCAGCCCATGCAGCGCGCCGTGTCCGACCACAGCCTGTCCAGCTCGCGCGGGGAGGGCAAAGCGGAGCCCAAGTTCGCGGGCAAATCCAAGGGGAAGCTCTGGCCGTTCATCAAGAAAAATAAGGTACTGCTGCTCGGACGGGGTGCGGAAGGCGCACATCCGGTGCGGAGGCGGCCACGTGACGGCTCGGCCTTGCCTCGATGCCGAAGACGAGGCGCGGGCGGGCCGTCGTGTCCCGGTGTGCGGTGGTGGCGGTGGTGGCGTCGGTGGTGGTGGTGGTGTCTTTGCCATGGCCTCTGTCTTGTCTCGGACGCATTCTCACCTGTCCCGTGTCACCACACTAACGGCTGATTCACCCGGTGGGCGCGTTGCCTCCCGCCTTTCATCCGTAATGGTCCCCAGACAGCCGAGGCCGGCCGGCGGAGGGCAGAGCACGTGGCGTCCCTGTAACCGTTGATCTAACCGCACTGGTGGCCGTGGGTTAACACGTGTGTCCGCGCACACCGTCCCTTGAGTTTTCCTCACGGGACCCACAGGTGCATGTCGGCATTAACGGTGGCGGAAGACAGGTGGCGGCAATGTTCCTGCTTTAACTGTAGAGCGAGTTAATGTTCCATTGACACTGTCTTGCTGTTTTCACAACCTCGCACCGAAGGTCATCCATTGGCTCCCCCCAGCTGTGTTAGTGTAGATGGTGTAGACGGTGTAGACGCTGAACCCTGCGGCTGGCGGGGCTGGTGGGCGTGGGCAGGCTGCATGCGCCGGGGTGCCTCCCCTCCCCCCTCCATCCCGCACTCCACTTCACGCGCTCTCCACGCTGGCGTCCGGCCGTGGCCTCGACGTGTACTTGTTTGTGTTTACTTGCTTTGGGTTTCAGATATGATTTGATGCTTATTTTTGTTTTGTGTCTTCTTGTTTCTGGTTTTTACTCTGTCACTGCTCCATCTCTCACACGTAGCTTGTGTCCCTTTTAACATCCCCCCGTCAGCCTCCCCCCCCGCCCCCTGCCTCTGCCTCCCCCTCTGCTGTTCCCAACGGCCCCCAGTCTCCCAAGCAGCCAAAGGAACCCCTCTCCCATCGCTTCAACGAGTTCATGACCTCCAAACCCAAAATCCACTGCTTCAGGAGCCTAAAGCGTGGGGTAAGTGCCGCTCCGGGGCCCGTCTCACGCGCACTCTCCCTTGCACGTTTTCTTCTGCAGAAGCCGTTGTGTCTGTGAGTGAATCCATTGTGTTTTCCCGTGGACGTGCAGAAGGAGCTGGGGCTGTAGCTGGAAGGAGAAGGCAGGCAGCAAGCGACGACAGGGGGCGGGAAGAGAGGGGCCCCGGCCCCAGTGCTTTCTGGAACGTTCCCGCTTCCTCTGCAAAGCATCTAAGTCATTGATTTTTTTTTACCTTGATTTTACCAAAAAGGGGGACTTTTTAGATTCTGTTTCTAAAAGCAGCGATGAGATGAGGAATTGGAAGTGACCGCGCAGTCAGAAAATATTTGCTTAATAATTGCTGAAATCGTGTGAACGTCGTGCAGAGCCAGAGCGGAACTGGCCCACGCCTCGTGGTTCCAGTAGCGTTTTTAGTAAAATCCAAGTACCTGCTGCCTGCACAAGGCCTAATTATTTCTTTCTTTCTTTCTTTCTTTCTTTCTTTCTTTCTTTCTTTCTTTCTTTCTTTCTTTCTCTCTCTCTCTCTCTCTCTCTCTCTCTCTCTCTCTCTTCCTCTTCCTCTTTCTTTCTCTCTTTCTTTCCTCATCCACTTGAAAGCCGAGTGACCGATCTTTTATTCACTGGTTCTCTCCCCAAGTGCCCACCAACCGCCTGGGCTGGGCCAGACTAAAGCCAGGAGCCAGGAAGTCCATCTGGGTCTTTCAAGTCCGAGTTCTTGGGTCCTGATCCAATGCCTTCCCGTGTGCATCGGCGGGGAGCTGGGTTGGAAGTGGAGCAGCCGGGACTGCGGTCTGGGACGCAGGAGTCCTGAGCTGCGAGACGTGGCTGCTACGTACCACGTGCTCAGTGTCACGCGCCCATTTAACTGTTTCATCCACGCTTTGAAGCCTGGGTAGTAATGTTTCTTATTTCACTGCAAGGGAACCTGAAGCGCACAGAGCTGAGGGTGGGAAGCGCCGGGCCGGGGTTTGAGCGCGGAGTCTGTGTTCGGAGCCTGAGGCTCTGTGACGTCCCTGTCCGGGCAGCAGGTGGGTCACGTGGCTGACTCCTCCATGGCCTGCCGTGTGGTCCAGGTGGCACCTACGCTGGCCACAGGGATTGGTGGGATTGGTGCTTCAGTCCCACATAGATGCCGGTGGGTTTATGGAAAAGGAGGGGGACTGGCACCGTGTGTAGCCCCCTGGGTAAACCTGAGTGCTCTGCTCTCAGCTCCCCCAGGCCTGTGTTACCTGGAGTAACCCCTGCGCGCGCACACACACACACACCAGGAGTAACCCCTGCACACACACACACACACACAGCGGGAGTGACCCCTACACACACACACCCACACCCCGGGAGTAACCCCTACACACACACCGGGAGTGACCCCTACACACACACACACACACACCAGGAGTGACCCCTACACACACACACACACACACCAGGAGTAACCCCTGCGCACACACACACACCGGGAGTAACCCCTACACACACACACACACACCAGGAATAACCCCTCCGCACGTGCGCACACACACACCAGGAGTGACCCCTCTATACACACACACACACACCCCGGGAGTAACCCCTACACACACACACACACACCCTGGGAGTAACCTCTACACACACACCCCAGGAGTGACCCCTCCACACACTCACACACACATACACCGGGAGTGACCCCTACACACACACACACACACACACACACCAGGAGTGACCCCTGTACACAACACACACACACCGGGAGTGACCCCTCTACACACACACACACACACACACCGGGAGTGACCCCCCCTACACACACACACACACACACACACACACACCAGGAGTAACCCCTGCACACAACACACACACACACCAGGAGTAACCCCTCTACACACACATACACACACACACCAGGAGTGACCCCTGCACACACACACACACACACACCAGGAGTGACCCCTGCACACAACACACACACACCGGGAGTGACCCCTCTACACACACACACACACCAGGATTGACCCCTGCACACACACACACACACACCAGGAGTGACCCCTGCACACACACACACACCAGGAGTGACCCCTGCACACACACACACACACCGGGAGTGACCCCTGCACACACACACACACACACACACACACCGGGAGTGACCCCTCTACACACACACACACACCAGGAGTGACCCCTGCACACAACACACACACACCGGGAGTGACCCCTGCACACACACACACACACACCAGGAGTGACCCCTGCACACACACACACACACACAGCAGGAGTGACCCCTGCACACACACACACACACACACACACACCGGGAGTGACCCCTGCACACACACACACCCACACCCACCGGGAGTGACCCCTGCACACACACACACACACACACCAGGAGTGACCCCTGCACACACACACACACACACCCCGGGAGTGACCCCTGCACACACACACATACACACACACCAGGAGTGACCCCTGCACACACACACACACACACACACACACCGGGAGTGACCCCTGCACACACACACACACACACACACCAGGAGTGACCCCTGCACACACACACACACACACCGGGAGTGACCCCTGCACACACACACATACACACACACCAGGAGTGACCCCTGCACACACACACACACACACACACACCAGGAGTGACCCCTGCACACACACACACCAGGAGTGACCCCTGCACACACACACACACACACACACACACACACACACCGGGAGTGACCCCTGCACACACACACACACACACACACACACACCGGGAGTGACCCCTGCACACACACACACACACCGGGAGTGACCCCTGCACACACACACACACACACACACACCGGGAGTGACCCCTGCACACACACACACACACACCGGGAGTGACCCCTGCACACACACACACACACACGTGCACCTCGCGCCTCACCGAATGCAGCGAGGTTCAACATTCCTGAGCTGCGGGAGCCGCAGTAGTTGCGGGGACGCTTCCGGTCTAACGTGATTTCGCCTTTTCCTCTGGGGTCCCAGGCCCCTGGTAGTCGGGTAACCTCCGTGTCTGTGAAGCCAGAGTTGGGTGCCCGTCACATTTTGGTTTTTCCCCTGCCGTGCTGTGAGCTGCCGCACTGGGCTGGGGACGGAGTCCAGGCCCTGACCGACTCCCCAGACCAGAGGTGCCCGCCCTGGAACGGAACAGCGGCTGGCCAGTGGCGGCAGAATGGTGGCAGTGGCTGCGAACCCGAGCGGTGTGTGAACAGAACCGGCTGGGTGCCTCTCCAGGCGCGGCGGAAGCGGCCTCGCTCCCTCGGCAGTGCGTGGGAAAGCAGCGCCGTGGGTCCGGCTAAGAAGCAGGCGGCCCCTTTCCTAGTGACATCCGCAGTGGCCCAGCAGAGGGATCGTTGGGCGAGGAGTGGGTGATGGATTGTGCCGGGCTCTATTGTTAGGACTCGCTGAGGAATCCGCGGCTTCCTGGCTGGATGCAGGCCTCCCCGGCCCCTCCCCCCAGAACTTCCAGAAGCCGAGCAGGGCCCGGGCGCTCTCGGCCAGCTCTGCCGCCAGTGCCGCTCCCCCCCTCACCCCATCGATCGTGAAGGCCTGTGCGTTTGTCTCTGGGTTCTCGCGGTGGACTCGCGGATGTGCGCGACTGTTCACGGCTCTTGATGCATCGAATCCGTCCATCTGTCACCGCCACACTGTCGGCTGCCAGGGCTCTCTGTGCTCGCGGTGTCCCCAGATGTGTAGGACAAGACCAAGCGGTCAGCGTTCAGGACGTGCAGAACGGCGCTCGGGGGAAAATACTCAAACCACGCAACGCTGACATGAGAAGCTGGCTGTCCTGATGATTTAGAGGGAAATGGCCCTTTTTTTTTTAAACAAAAAACCATATTCAACAAAACAAATTTTATTTCTTAGTCCTCAAATATGTGCTTGGCAAGCTTCTGTTAAAAGCAGCTGCCACGTGCCGCGGGTTTTTCTGAGGGCCGCTCGCACGGTGTGCTGTCGCTGAGAACAGGCGTCTGCTGCCCTCGTTTTGGGCCGCATTTGATGTTCTTTCCGCAGGAAGCAGCAGTGCGAAAAGTGGGGAAAAAAAAAAAAAAAGAAGCAATAGGAAACACTCCACAGCAGCGGGGTTAGCAGGCTCAGGTCGGATTTGATGTTAGCATTAGTGATCTCAGCATTAGCAGGGACCAGGAGCCCTCTCTCTGCCAAGCGTCACTTGGGTGTTGATGACACCATCAAGGGCCGTGTCAAATGATCAACTTAAAGACGAGCCTGCTGTAGGGTCGCTGAAACTCGAGGCCCACCTGCAGGGCCCGGCCAAAGCTTTCGCTGGCCAAACAGAGAGAGGGAGAGACAGGCGGATCTTCCATCCTCTGGTTCACTCCCCAGACGGCCAGGAACCCGAACTCCAAACGGGTCCCCGACGTGGGTGCAGGGACCCAAGCATTTGGGCCGTCTTCTGCTGCTTTCCCAGACACATTAGCAGGGAGCTGGATCGGGAGTGGAGCAGCCGGGACTCAAACCGGTGTCCATATGGGATGCTGGCGCTTCAGGCCGTGGCTTTACTCGCTGTGCCGCCGCGCCGGCCCCGGTTCAGTTTCAGTCACTTATCAGAGGGGACAAATCCTGTGCAAACCGCTGTTCCCAGAATTTGTTTTGCATCTAAGGAATTCAACAGGGTGAACCATTTCTTCTTGCAAGCAGTCGGCATCCAGGAGAAAATTCTGTTTCTCTGAACACCTGCACTCTGTTCTCACGGGGCAGCCTACGGCGTGGCTTCCCTGCCCTCGTGTAGGGTCTGCTCTTCTGGCCTCTGCAGGGACTTCTGTATCTCAAGTGTGGACCCTCCCGTGTTCATTATATGGGAAATACCATCCGAAAGATTTTGAAAGTCCCCAGCGACGGTCAGGGCTTTGTCCGGGGTTGCGGTCTCCCGGTCACTTGAATTCTAATTTTTTTTGTTTTGTTCTCTCGCTGGTGATTGGCAGCCTCAGTCTCTCTGTTTTCACAGAGAACTCATGAAGAGGACCCTAGGGAAACCCACCTATGCCTTCGAGGCTAGGGACTATGTTGTAAGTTTACCGGTGGCGCTGTCTCGGCACAGCCACTAACCCCATTGACAGCACCAGACCGGGGACTCAGGCCCTGGCACCCGGTGAAATTCTCACCAGGAAAAAGCCTGATCGTGCAAATGCGGCCACAGGCTGCTCCGGCCGGAAACCACGCGTGCGCAGAGCAGCCGATCTTTCGAGCCCCGATCTGTGCCGCTCCCGGCAGGGGGCTGTGGCCCTCGTCTAAGACGACACCGGGTGTGACTTCCTGGCCAAATTTCACCCTGAGACGCCGCTGCGGGCAGCTGAGTGGCTTGACCAGCCCCGTGCACGTGTGGCACGCGTGGCTCTGTAAGGGGGGGTGCCCTGAGCTCAGGGGACGCAGCAGAGCGCCGTCCCAGGGGGCACAACGAGCCCCCCCCCCCCTTAAATACACGGCCGTGCGTTCCCTCCCCGTCCCCTTTCTTTGTGCGTGAGGTTGGTCCCTGTGACTGTCCCTCAGCGCTCAGCCACCCTGGCTCTGGCTCTGTCCCCGCATGTGGCCTCTGGCAGTGTCCCTGCCAAAACCTCTGAGTGGCTTCCTGGTTTTCCATGATCTGATTGGCTGGCTCGAGGCTGGAAACCAGGGTCGAATCCTGGACAAGAATCCCCGGTGCCGCGGCGCCGCGCAGGGATCTGGCGGGATTCGCGTTCAGCCCTGACGGCTTGCTTCCTGTACGACCTGTCCGTGTCAGAACGTGGCGACCTCATGTCCAGAAGTAGCTGGGTAGACAGCCCACGGCGCGCCAGTGCAGGCGCCGGGCCGCGAGTTAGCGCTGTCCAGACCACGCGTACGGTGGTAATTGTGTTCGGCCGTGCGCTTTGTTGGGGAGATGCCGGGGGCGCCACCGTGGTGTCTGTGTGTGCCGAACTCCACCCGTGCTGAGCAGATCTGTGCGAAAGTCCACAGGAGGGCCCACGCGCGCGGCACCGGCTGGTTCGCGGCTGCAGCACCCGGCCTTCCCCAGAAGTCCGTCTTGCTGTTTCCTTCCTATAGAAATCTCTCTTCTCCATAGAGACAGTTTCTTTAGAAGGTTACTGGCTATTTACAAAAAAAAAAAAAGCATCAACCTTGAGTAAGTCGGAAGAATTCGAATTTTTTAATCTGGTGGAGGGATTCTTAAGCCCTCTGCAACCGCGAGGGCACTGCTCAGACTTCGTCTGCAAAGTGTCTGGCCCCAGCAGGTGGTTGCCCTACCTCTGGATTGACGGTGGGGTGCCTGGCACTGGAATCTCAACATGCAGGCGGGGCCTCGCCGGTCCCGTCCTGTTCTCCCGTGGAAGTGGCAGGGCTGCGGCCGTGGGTGCTCGCCCTGCAGCTGGCACAGCTGGCGGGGTCCTGAGTTCAATGGGAGGCCTCCGGAGGCACCTGCCCCCGGCCCCCCGAGGCACCGGGCTCCCGCGCCCCCCCCCCATGCACATGTGGCACGGGCATCATCTCGGCCTCGTCCTTGGCGGCCCCCCTCAGGAGTTCCAGAGGTGGCCCACTGGGTGGTTTAAGGCACGTGAGCGGCCTCGGGTGCCAGTGTGGAATGAGCGGTCAGGCCCTGTGTGCAGGGCCGCCCAGGGGGATTCTCTGAGCCACAGGCACGGGATTATTTTCACAGCCACTTGTTGCCAACCGCAGGCTGGCGTCCGGGTCCTCGTGAGGGGACTGAGATGGGACTGTGACGTCAGCCTGCTTGTCTGTCTCTGCATCCGTGCTGGCGGCCTGGAGCCCCGAAGCTGCGTCAGGGCCCAGCCCCTCGTGTGAACTTTGGCACAGATCGGCCTGAGCCACTGCCCCCGGGCGACAGGTGGACTTGCTGCTGCGGGAGCTCACCCAGAACCTCCCTTCTCACTTGTCTCTCTCTCTCTCCCTCTCTCTTTTCCCCCTGTTTTCTCTCCAATTTTCCCACGAAGCTTTCTCTCAAACTGGTAAGCACAACCCCGTGCATGTGCTGGGTCTGCCCTGGTTTCGTGGTGTGTGTGTGTGGCTGCCACGCTGTGCCCGTGTCCACATTAACTGTCGGCGTGTGTTTCTCCTCGCCTGTGCTTTGTGGGGGGTTCTTTATGGGGCCTTCGGGGGACAGAGATCCTGGAGGTGACCTTAATCTGTTCCAGTGGCTAAGAAAATTAACGCCTAACCCGTGAACGGGGGCCTTGGGAGGATGACAGATGTTGGGGTCCGCCTGTGGGAACTTGAATCTGCATTTTAAATACGGGGCTATTTATGGATCGTGTGGAATAAAAGTCAGTTTAAGTGATGAAAAATGCCCCCCTCTGGGAGCCCCCGGAGTTGCTGGAAGGGGGGGAGGCACCTGCAGGAGGCAGGCGGGGCGAGCTCCGTGGCCGCCCGCGGGGGCCGCGTACACACGCTGGGGCCTCGGCAGAGCTGGCTCGAGGCCCACAAGAAGACGTGTGGGTGGTGAGAAGACCCCTAAGCCTTTTCAGAATTCCTCACTTAGCGTCCTGTGTCGTCTCTGTTTAACGCGCAGCCCTGGTAAACAGCCAAACTAATCATTACGTTGATTAAAAGAAACTCTTAACCGACATAACCCATAACCGTCCTGGTTACACGGTCTCCCCCAGGGCTGCAGCTGAGGGCCCCCCCTAAAGCGGGGGCAGCGGGGGGCCGCCCTTTAGCCAGGAAAAAGTGGGCACCGGGGGCACCGCCAAGGGCACCGCCGACGGCAGCCCGGGACGGGCTCTCGTGCCGACCTGTGCAGTTTCCAGAGGGAACCTCACGAAGGCTCGTGGACGTCGCCTCTCGGGAAGAACCAGGCACGGATTTGCAAGTTTTCTTTTGGAGCAAAACAGACTTAGTTTTGAATTCCATTTTTTTTGCCACAACATTTTGAACTACCTTCATGGATGTGTGTCCGCATACAGAGAGATGTGTATTTTTTTCAACCTATTTGTCATCTAACGCAACCCTTAAAAGAAGAATCTTGTAGGACATGAAACAGCCCCTGGGCTGCGAGAGGAGCCCTCCGCGTCCCCACGGCCGCTCCAGGCAGAGCGATCCGGGTACAAGCAGAGCGATCCGGGTGTTCTCAAGGACGTGAGCCCACCTGCGGGGGGACGGGGGGATGAAATCGACTGACCGGAGTCTTGCTGGGACCAGGGGCGTTTATTTGCTCTCTCGCTGAGCGCCAGCGGCTCCTGACCGACTTGTTGCCGAGGTGTTACTTTCTAGCGTCACTTTGAAGCCAAGTGTTGCACACAGAGGCCCCAGGAGAGGGGCAAAGGAAGCCAGGAGGCATCTAATCCTGGGGCTAGCGCCGGCCTGCAGGGGGCTGCGAGGAGCCAGCGTTTGCCCACGAGTGAAGCAAGGCCTCTGGACCTGGCATGTATGTGTGTGGGGGGGGGTGATCCACGCCTCCCACGGCGGCACGCCAGGCACAGCCACGCCAGCCGCCCCAGGTGGGGCCTGACTCACCGCCCGACGGGAAAGTCCATCGTGGCAGGGTGCGTCCATGGCCGAGTGCTGTCTGAAAGAACGCAGGCTCCAGCTGGCCGCAGCAGCCTTTGAAGGTGCCTGCCCAGGTGTCCAGCGGCGACGCGACACAGTCGGGACGTCTTCCGCAAGGGACGCAGGCGGTCACTCAGACCAACTCCTGGTCAACGGGAGAGAAGTCTGAGTTTCTGTCCACACTGTCCCAGGCTGTGGGCCCCGTGTGCTCTGTTTCCGGGCCTTGCTCTTGCTGACGCCGTCCACGGTCGGAGGTGGCCCCCCGCCACGCGTCGTCCATGCACGTTTTGATTCATTAACATGAAGTGGACTGTGAAAAGTCACTCCCCACATCGGGTTCTCAGTCGCCACCCGTAGCTGCCAGGCTGGGGCCTCCTCCTAGAAAGTTGTGTCCGGCTCTCAGCAGCACGGTGAGGCCCGACAGGCCTGCCCAGAGTTCACAGTGACCGCTCCCCTCACCCCTGGCTCCCGAAGCAGCGTGTCTGACTTGAGTTTTGTCACATTTCGACTTTTAGAAAGCAGAAGCAAAACCCCAGCATTGTAGAAACCGCGCCGATCAGCCCCAAGCAGACTCTGCACACGCGGCAGTGGGACGAGCCGACAAGCGGGAGATTGATTCCCAGGCTTCCTGTCCCGTCGGCGCCGCGGCCTGCAAGCACGGGTCGCGTTGGCCTTGGACTGAACGCGAGCTTTGCGTCCTCGTGGTTCTGGAGTTGAATGCTGCTTCCCGGGCTTGGCCTCGGGAGCCGTGCTCCCGGCGCCCACAGCGTGGGCCCAGAGGGCCGGGCCGGGCCTCCGGGTAACCATCTGCGGAGTCGCCGGGCACGAGCCCCGTGTGCGCTGCTTGGAGTCCGCTAGCAGCCCCTGCTTCGCCCTGCCCCTGGCTGGAGGAACGGATTCCTCTGTCCGCGTGGAAACAGCCTCGCCTACGTGAAGGCACCTGGCGCCTCCTTCCACGTCGCGTCTGCCCAGGTCTGCCCTACGAAGGCGTGTGCTCAGAGCAGCGAGAGCGACTGTTTCCCGAGGAAGGAGTCGGGACGCCTGGATGGCTGGTGCCTGGGGAAGCCAGCCCCTGGAGGGCCTTCTCTCCGGCTCCCAGCCCTGCCCTGGGACACAGCAGCAGGGGGCAGGAAGTGGAGGGGGAGAGGGAAGATCAGATCGCGTCTTTAAAAACTTTTTCTCTGACAAAGTCTGTCCCGGGGATGGAAGCCTGAGCTGCCTTGTGCAGACAGGAAGGGAAGGACAGGCGGCTGCCAGGGTCGCCTCTGGTCGGTAGGAGGGCGACGCGAGCACTGCTCCCGACACTGGTGCGGGGGACAGGAGGGTCCCCCTGGAAAGGCTGCCCGGCTCTGCCCTGCCGGAAGTGGAGAGCCGCTCTCCTCCTGCCTCTCTGGGGGCTGCGGGACCCCTGCAGTCTGCATGCCATGGGCGTGGCGGGAGGGAGCTTCACGGGGTTCGGGAAGCCCCCTGCAGCCCCCGTGTGCCTCGCGCGGGGCGCGCGGGGCTCCTCACTTGTGTCTGCGTCCCCAGGGCGCCACGCCGGAGGACTTCAGCAACCTCCCACCCGAGCAGAGGCGGAAGAAGCTGCAGCAGAAGGTCGATGAGCTCAACAAGGACATCCAGAAGGAGGTGGACCAGAGGTAGGTGGGCAGGCACTCCCGGGGAAGTCCAGTGCAGGGCGGGTGCCCTCGTCCCGTGTGAGCCCCGCCCCTCGCGATCCAGCTCCCCCCAGTGCTTCCGGGAGGCAGCAGGCGATGACGGCCCTGCCCCCCACGTGGGAGACTCGGGTGGAGTTTCCAGGCTCCCCGCTTGCACCTGGCCCGGGCCTGGCTGTTTAGGGCTTTTGGGCAATGAACTTACAGATGGAAGACCTCTCTCCCTCCATCATTCTACCTTTCCAATGAATTAAAAAAAAAAAAAATCCGGCGCTGCGGCTCACTAGGCTAATCCTCCGCCTTGCGGCGCCGGCACACCGGGTTCTAGTCCCGGTCGGGGCGCCGGATTCTGTCCCGGTTGCCCTTCTTCCAGTCCAGCTCTCTGCTGTGGCTCGGGAGGGCAGTGGAGGATGGCCCAAGTGCTTGGGCCCTGCACCCCATGGGAGACCAGGATGAGTACCTGGCTCCTGCCATTGGAGGGTGAACCAATGGCAAAAGGAAGACCAAAAAAAAAAAAAAAAAAAAAGTCGGGAAGGCGGGCTAACCTACAGCAGGTTTAAAAGCGATCATCTTAGCTGGGTGTTTTGTCATTGAATACTGCACGGCTTCGTTACAGCCCGTGGGATTCCCTCTTGCAAAAAAAAAAAAAAGGGGGGGGTCTCTCAAATCTTCCTGAAAAAAGTATATTATGAAAAAATACGCATGCATTTTAAATCTGACTTTCACACCTGATGACGAGGTTGTGTGCCCTTTGAAGAGGCTCGGTGTTGACCCTGCACACGGTGCAGTTCTGCGGTGGTGAGGTTTGATTCTGTAAAAGGCGAAATCGGGGAGGCGGCGCGTTTAAGAACTTGCAAAGCAAGCGCCGTTACTGTTATCAGTGAGCGCTGTGGAGCAACTGCTAAAAAACAGGTCATTGTGTGTTTCAAATAGTTTACAAGGGAGGAACTTTGCTTTGTGCTCGGAGCGTGAGCCGGGGCTGGCGTCGCGGGCACCGGGCTGGCATCCGGGGCGCCAGTTCACGTCCCGGCCGCTCTGCTCCCAGCCGGCGTCCTGCCGGTGAGCACCAAGTGCTCGGGCCCCCCCCCCCCCCCCCCCCCCCCCGTGTGGGAGACCTGGATGGAGTCCCAGGCTCCTGGCTGGGGTCTGTCCCAGCCATTTGCAGAGTGGACCTGGGGATCTCTCTCTCCCCTTCTGTCACTCCGTCTGTAAATAAATGAATAAAGTACATCTTAAGAAAACAGACAGCAAGAAAATGAGAGGCCAGCAAGCTGCGAGCCACCTCAGGAAGCTGGAGAAAGAACAGCAGAGGATGGAACACAGGAAGTCGCGCAGTTAATTTTAAAATAAGCGACTCAGCAGAGAGGCCCCAGGGGTCCTCACAGACAGCGATGAAGTCCATCAACTTCTGTGGTTAAAAATGTGTTATTATGGCCAGCGCCGCGGCTCACTAGGCTAATCCTCCGCCTAGCGGTGCCGGCACACCGGGTTCTAGTCCCGGTCGGGGCGCCGGATTCTGTCCCGGTTGCCCCTCGTCCAGGCCAGCTCTCTGCTGTGGCCAGGGAGTGCAGTGGAGGATGGCCCAAGTCCTTGGGCCCTGCACCCCATGGGAGACCAGGAGAAGCACCTGGCTCCTGCCATCGGATCAGCGCGGTGCACCAGCCGCAGCGGCCATTGCGGGGTGATCCAACGGCAAAGGAAAACCTTTCTCTCTCTCTGTCTCTCTCTCTCTGTCCACTCTGCCTGTCAAAAAAAAAAAAAAAAGGAAAAAAAATGTATTATTTATTTTGAAGACCAGAAGACCTCCCACCCATTAGTTCACCCCCCAGATGCCTGCAACAGCCGGGACCGGACCAGGCCCGACCCGAGCCGGGACTGGGAGCCGGGAGCTCCATCCGGGTGTCCGCTGTGGGTGGCAGGGATCCAGGTACTGGAGCCACCGCCTCGCAGGCTGTGCCTTAGCGGGAGCTGGAATTGAGGGCAGAGCGGGGCTCACACCCAGGAAGTAGCGGAGGGGTGGACCAGGCGGCCGGGACGGGGTCCTGTGTGGAAGACGGCGGAGGGAGACGCTGGAGCTGCTGTGGGCGCTCGTTCGCGTCCTGAATGCTGACCCTGAGCGGCTGCCGTGTGACGGGCCCCCTGACGCGGGGACCCAGGGAGCCCTGAGCCCCCGCAGGGCCCCGCTCCGGTGGTGCTGAGGGAGCCGGGGAGGGACTGGGGTCCCTCCCTGGTGGAGGGGCGGGCCGCAGGCGGCGCCGAGGACCCCTGGGCGTCTCCCACGCACTTCCGCGTCCCAGGTCACGGCACAGCTTGCGCTTCGGTGTGCTGCGTGACGGCGGGTTCGCACCCTGCTCGTCTGGAGCTCCTTAACCCGCGAAGGCCTCTGGGTCAGCTTGCGGCCGGAGCCTGCTGACCGCACCTGGAGGCCGGGTTAGAGTCCTGCAAGGCCCACGGCCTCCCCGGGCAGCGCTGCTGGGGCGCGGGGGTCCGGCTTCCCGGCAGGACCTCGGAGGACATGAGTCACCCACTAGGCGGCCTCCAGCCTCTTGGTGTCCACTCCCCAAGGGCACCAGCGGGGTGCCTGCTTGCTGGCGCACTCGCTCGCTCGCTCTCTAAGATTTATTTATTTATTTGAAAGAATTAGAGAGAGGGAGACAGAGATCTTCTGTCCACTGGCTCATTCCCCAGATGGCCCCAGCGGCCATGGCTGGGCCAGGCCAAACCAGGAGCTTCCTCCAGGTCTCCCACGTGGGTGCAGGGACCAGCACTGGGCCGTCCTCCTCTGCTTTCCCAGGCCGTTGGCAGGGAGCTGGACCAGAAGTAGGACAGCTGGGGTAGGAACCGGTGTTGCAGGTGGTGGCTTTACCTGCCACGCTGCAGCAGGGACCCCATAGATTCCACTTCCCTACCAGTTAAGGTGGTCTGCAGTAGATTCAGGTGCCCACAGTTAAGGTGGTCTGCAGCAGATTCAGGTGCCCACAGTTAAGGTGGTCTGCAGCAGATTCAGGTGCCCACAGTTAAGGTGGTCTGCAGCAGATTCAGGTGCCCACAGTTAAGGTGGTCTGCAGTAGATTCAGGTGCCCGCAGTTAAGGTGGTCTGCAGTAGATTCGGGTGTCCACAGTTAAGGTGGTCTGCAGTAGATTCGGGTGTCCACAGTTAAGGTGGTCTGCAATGACACCGTGAGAGTGGTGCCGTGGCCCTTCATGAAGTGAGCCTGCTGCAGCCCACAGGACCCCAGAAGCCGCTGCAGTTTGGCTGGGAGGCGCAGGGTTAATTCGATTCTCATTCGCTGAGGTCGGAGAGAAGACGCCCTTGAGAGAAGGCTGTACGCAGCACCTCACAGCCGCGTTGGGTGCAGGGTTCTCTGCGGAGGCCGGGCGCCACCCTCGGGGAGCACCGCTGGCACCACGTCCTGCTTGCTCTGTTTTCCAGAGACGCCATCACAAAGATGAAGGACGTGTACCTGAGGAACCCTCAGATGGGGGACCCGGCCAGTCTGGACCACAAACTGGCGGAAGTCAGCCACAACATCGAAAAGCTGCGGCTGGAGGCGCAGAAATTCGAGGTACGAGACAGCCGCTGTTGGAGGCGCCCGAGGCCGGCAGAGACGGGCGGGAGGTCGGGTCCCGGCACCGAGGGCCCTGCTCCTCTGCCTGTCCTGGTTTAATCGGTTCTGAAAACTGACAGCGCTCAAGTTGTGTTTACACACCGTGCACATGCGTGTGTGTACGTGTGCGTGAGCAAGTTCTCCCATCTGCCGCGTCGTGCCCAGATGCCTGCCGCAGCCAGGGCTGAGCCTTGCTGAAGCCAGGAGCAGGAGCACCCGCGGGGCCCGAGGACTTGAGCCGTCACCGCTGCCCGCCCGGCGCACACTCGCAGGAGCCGGGGTGGGGCAGAGCCAGGGCTTGACTGCCAGGCCCTACGCCCACACCGGGTTCACTCTGAAGCGTTCACTCTGCTTTGTCCCCTACCAGTGAAGCTGGCAGTCCAGAGCCACCCACCGTCTTGGTGGATCCAAAAGCAATTTAAAAATCAGCTGAGGAGCCAGCGTTTTGGAGCAGTGGGTTAAGCCGCTGCCTGCAGTGCCGCATCCCGCAAGAGCACTGGTTCGAGTCCCAGCCGCTCCACTTCCAGGCCAGCTCCCTGCTAATGGCCTGGGACAGCAGCGGAACGTGGCCCACGTGCTTGGGCCCCTGCGCCCGCGGGGGAGACCTGGACGAAGCTCCTGGCTCCTGACTTTGGCCTGGCCCAGTCCTGGCCATTGAAGCCATTTGGGGAGTGAACCAGCAGATAAAAGCTCCCTCTCTCTCCCTTCTCTGTATCTCTGCCTTTTCACTGAAATCAATAAATCTCAAAAAAAAAGAGGTAACAACTCCTAAAACGTGGGCCATGTGGCTGTCAAACCTCCTCCGTGCTTGGGGCGGAAGTTCCCCAGATTCCCCGAGGGACCTCAGGGTCCCAGGACCCCCGGAACAGGAGGAGCAGGGAGTGACCTCCGGAGTCACTGCCGCCCAGCGCCCACTGCCCCGCCCGCTGCGGGCCTCTGCCTCTGGGTCGGGGGGGGGGGGGCCTCTGCCCTGGGGGCTTGGGGGGACCGTCTGGAAAGTCAGGGAGGGCCTGCACCCCACCCTGGCGCAGGGTGCAGCCTGCAGGTAGCCTGGGTCCGAGTAAGCGTCGGGCGTCTTTCCCTCGCAGGCCTGGCTGGCGGAGGTGGAAGGGCGGCTGCCGGCCCGCAGGCAGAGCGGGCTGTACGACAGCCAGACGGCCCCGGCTGTCAACAACTGCGTGCAGGACCGCGAGAGGTACAGTATCTGGGCGGCGCGGCGGCGGGCGGCCCCAGGCGGCCCCGGGCGGCAGGCGCTATAGTGGCTGTGTGCCTTGCTTTCTTGAGCAGCCCAGATGGCAGCTACACGGAGGAGCAGAGCCAGGAGAGCGAGGCCAAGGTGCTGGCCCCAGACTTCGACGACGAGTTTGACGACGAGGAGCCACTGCCCGCCATCGGCACCTGCAAGGCGCTGTACACGTTCGAAGGTGACGCCTGGGCAGTTGCTGGCTCTGGATTCCTCCCCTTGGCCCAGGCCCTGCCGGTGCGGCTGCGGTGGGCGGTGTGGGAGACGCGTGCTCCCCTGCTCAGTGGCTGCGCACGGAGTGGCTGTCTTGCAGAGGCTGTAAACGGAAGCGAGGGAGGCGCAGAGGACGGAGCGGGTCCCCTGCCCCAGACACGCACAGTGGAGGGCGGCTGGCGGGGTCTCCCGGACAAGGGGTCCGGGGGGCGGTGCGTCCCTCCGGGGTCAAGAGAACGGCCCATGCAGCCGGGCTGGGCCCTGGCCAGATGTGGGGGTGTAAGGGCTGAGCCCGCGCCGCCTTCTCAGGCACATTAGCGGGGAGCTGGCTCAGAAGTGGAGCAGCCGGAACCCAAACGGGCTCCCATGGGATGCTGGTGAGGTGCCCATTGCACCTCGACGCTGGTCCCCCCACCGCCCCGGTGCTGGTCTTTACAAAAGACCTTGGCGCGTGTCTCTGGGAGACCCCACTAAGGGATGGCCACAGAGAAACCGCTCGGATTCAGGCCACTGGGAAGCCAGGAGCAGAGAGGAGTGCGGTCTGGGAAGGAGGAGGGGCCGGGTGCACCCCGTGTAGCACTCAGGGCCCAGGCAACGTCAGGGTGCAGCCTTAGCCACAGAGAAACAGCGGAGACGGGGAGCGAGACAGAGACGGGGAGCGAGACAGAGACGGGGAGCGAGACAGAGACGGGGAGCGAGACAGGAGGGCGGCGTTTAAAGGGGGCGTGGCTGCAGGCAGCACAGTCGCTGGCCCCAGCCGGAAGTCCAAGGAGGTGCGAGGATAGAGGAGACCCCCCCCCCAAGACTGCCCTGGGCGGGAGGAGAGGGGGCCCCTTGGGGACCTGGAGGACAGGCCCTGGTGGTGTCTGCGGCAGGAGGCAGGCCCCGGGCCAGGGCCAGGGCGCCACGCGGCAGCCTGCACCCCCTGCCGCACCTGCCGCACGGTACCTGAGTAGACACTGTCCCCACCCTGCCTTCCCAGGCCAGAACGAAGGGACCATCTCCGTGGCCGAAGGAGAGACGCTGTACGTCATTGAGGAGGACAAAGGCGACGGCTGGACCCGCATTCGGAGGAGCGAGGACGAGGAGGGCTATGTCCCCACTTCCTACGTCCAAGTCTATTTGGACAAAAATGCCAAAGGTGCTAAGACTTATATTTAATACCGCTTACACACACACACTTAAAGCCGTTGGCGCTGTCTGTCCCACGCTGTGGCTGCTCGGGGCAGTTCTGGGCGAGGCCGGAAGGAGAGCACCTCCCAGTGGACGGCAGGTGCCGCCCGCCTGCCCTTGCTTGTCTCGTGTCGCTGTAGTCGCCTCACTCGCTGTGAGATCGCGCGTGGAAGGCGCCCGCCGCTGCCGACTCAGCTCTGCCGTGAAATCTGATAAGCGCTTCTTCCTGTGTGGGCGGCGCAGACCGCTGCATCCCAGCCTCCGGTCAGTGTTGGAGTGGCAGCATCCACGTGCGTCCCCCGGGGTGCTCCGTGGCTCGCGTCCGCCATACTGCCTGGGGCTCTAGGATGTCACGTCTTGTAGCTTAATAAACTGGACCATGCTAGCCGGCTGAGTGCTACAATCGTTCACTCGGGAGGAAGTCATAAAGCTAAGAAAAGCCATCTCCCCCTCCTTGGGTTCGAGTGCTGGTACCGGAAGTGTGCCTCTTTCTTGGACGGGGCCAGCCCCGCAGCTGAGAGCGTCCAGGGGCGCTGGACGCCTGTCTGATCCCAAGCAACCCACCGCAAGCTGGCCAGCTTTGCGCCAGTATCTGGAGTAGGGGGAGGGATTCGACACAGCTGTTCTGGGTGCCCTGGCTCCGCCCATCGCAGCCGAACCCCTGCCGTCAGCCTCGGCGCCCTCTGTGCTGCTGGCGGCCCCGCGGCAGGTGCAGCGCCCACGCAGGTGGGGCCTGGACAGAACTCCGGGAGGCGGAGACCCCAGATGCACCGGAGCTTTGCAGATGTTTTCCTGTGTGTGTCTTCTTTTTAATCATTAGCCCATTTCAGACTCAGCGCTTGCATCTCCTGGGGAGTGTTTTAGAATTTCTGGCTCCTTCGTAAGATGAACCGGAGCCAGAACCAAGTTGACAGAGTCTCACCGGCTCCCGAGGGGTCTGGGCCACGCAGCACCGGTGTGGGCAGGAGGGTGGAGGGCAGGCGGTGGAGCTGCCACGCCGCCACGCCCAGGCGAGGATCCAGCCTCGGGTGGCAGAGGCAGCCGCGGGGCCCAGAAGGCTTGCGCGAAGCGTCGGCTCTCATCTGGCTCTGGAAGCTGTTAGCTCACGTTCTCTCTGCCCGCAAGTAGGAAAGAGGCTCCCGGCCTCCGCCTGCGGGCTCTGCCCCAAGTTCAAAGTCCTTTTTTTTTTTTTTTTTTTTTTAAGATTTATTTGAAAGAATTACAGAGAGGCAGGGAAAGAGGGAGGGGGGGAGAGAGAGAGAGAGAGAGGTAGGTAGGTAGGTAGGTAGGTCTTCCATCTGCTGGTTCACTCCCCAAATGGCCACAAACAGCCGGAGCTGCGCCGATCCAGAGCCAGGAGCCAGGAGCTTCTTCCGGGTCTCCCATGCAGGTGCAGAGGGCAAGGACTTGGTCCATCTTCTACTGCTTTCCCAGGCCATAACAGAGAGCTGGATTGGAAGTGGAGCAGCTGGGATTCGAACCAGCACCCATAGGGGATGTGGGCACTGCAGGTGGCAGGCAGCTCCACCCACTGCACCACAGCGCCGGCCCCCAAAGTCCTGTCAAAGCGACAGCTGCACATGCAGCCGGGGAGGCGCCTGGCGCCCGAGTCTGGGTTCTGAGGCTGCCCAGGAGTCTGGGAGGGTTCCACGAGAGCCGCAGGCGCGGAACAGAGTCGCCTCCTGCTACTGCCGGCCGCTTCTTCTTTTCTTCTCTTTTTAAACACTTTATTTGGAAATAACGGCAGCTCTCGGGAAGCCACACACACCGTAGGTTCCTGTGTGCTCCCCCCAGGGTCGCAGGGCCACAGCTCCCGCAGGTGGAGGACAACAGCTGGACTTTTGAAGGGCGGGGTCACTTCGCGATTCTCGGTTGCGCCTGTGCCACCACAGCGCGGCCAGAGCCACTCCTGCTGACCGAGCCCCTTGGGGAGCTTCATCCAGGTCCCCTCCGTGAGGAGGGCAGCGGCCACCCCCCCAGGGAGGGGACCAGCTCTAGGTGCAAGCGAACAAGTGAAACAGCCCGCAGTGGGCCGGCACAGCCGCCCCGCCAGGCCTGCTCTGGAAGGCGTGGGGTCTGGAATCCAGGGTTGGCGTGGTGTTTCTCACAAGCGCTGTGCACATTGCGTTTCTGGAGAGCTGAGGTGCGGGGCTGGGGCTGGGGGCTTTGTCACAGTGTTGGTCGCTGGGTCGCAGCCTCGGGACCCGCGACAGCCGCCCGGGACAGGGATCTGGTAGCTCCAGTGGGTGCCAAGCCACGCGCAGCCATGGAAACGGCCCCACGAAACCTCCGTCTCCACCGGAAGCACGCTTTTTTTCCTCCAACAGTTTTCTGTTAAATAAAAGAAACAAAACCGCGGCTGTTTACAGAAACCGCTCTGTGGATTGAGAGGTGCGCTGGCCGGTGGCCAAGGGGACAGGGTGGGGGCCTGGCCCGAGCCCCGCCCCCTGCCCAGGAGGGGCTGCTGTTCTCGCTTGGTGCATGTGTGTGTACGTGCGTGTGTTGTGTGCGCATTGTGTGTGTGTCTACAGTGTGCTTAGTTAACGATTGCCAAAATATTTAGAGTCACTTCCCGCTGGTCAGCCAGACGTGGCCTGGTGTGGCGTGGCTTGTGTTTCTTAAATGGCCTTCGGTTCAGCTGCACCCACCCCCACCCCCACCCGTACCACCGAGAGACTGAAGGGGATCCCTGGCGTGGGTCGCGCGGACGGCTCACTCTTCCGTTTGTCTCCTGGGTGACTGCCGGCTGCTGGCCCCCGGTCTCCGCGCTGGCGGGTCCCCTGCCACGGCTCCACGCCGGAGCGCACGGCTGGCGCTGTTCTGAGTAAGTTCTCTGTGACTCGGCTGAGCCTCTCCTCCAAGACAGCGCCCCGTCTCGCGTCTTGCGTCTTGTACGTGTGCCCTCGCGCCTCCTTAACAATAAACGTTGTATTTCCTCAGTGTCGTGTATTTCACGTGCTTCTTCCCCTTCCCAGGGAGCTTAACCCCCCCCCCCCCCGGTGGCCGGTGGCCAGCAGGTCCCTGCCTCCCCGCACCTGTCCCCCACTGCCTCCTTCCTGCTCTGTGCCCTTGGCCTTGCAGAGCCTGCTCAGCGCTTCCCGCCCTGCGCGATGGAGAACTTTCACTGGTGCCCACCCTGGTCTTTCTCTGGAAACCAAAGGGGCGCGGGGCGCGGGCTCTGCAGGGCGGGGCTGGCCCCCTGCGCCAGCGCTGTGGCTTCCTCCCAGCGCGCAGCTGGGGACGGAGACACTATGGTGAAAGTTGCCCATCCCGCCTCCCACCTGCACTGTCCTCTAACCTGGGGTTTTTCTTTCTCTTTCTTTCTGTGTTGTAGATCCCTAAACGTGGTGCCCGCGAGTCACAGCCTCGGGTGAGCCTTCTCGGAGGGACGGCGGGGTCTCTCCGTCCCCCCAGGCCCCAGCGCCCGCGCCAGTCTCCACCCACAGCCGCCTGCCGCCCCCTCCTCCTCTCTCCACAGCGCCGCCCCTGGGGCCTCGGCTGTGTCCCTCTGGGGGGCCCCAGTCCACCCTGGGCTTGCCCCGGCCCACCCCCACCCCTTGCATTTCACACTGTGCCTTTTGTGGGAACCCCGCCGCTGGTCTCCTGGGGACGAGGGGGGCTGGACGCACACGGGGGCGGAGTAGCCCAGGCCGGCTGTTTACGTTAGCAAACTTACCCTCCCCCACGCCTGGTGAGTATCCCGCCCTCCTCTGGGCCTGGGCTCCCGCTGGGCGCTTGGTGCTGGCCCTCTGGCCCTGTTCCGGCCCGGAGCACCTGCGTGGGCGCTGGGCGTGAAGCCCTGGTTCAGAGGCCCGGGAGCGGCCGCACTGGACATCGCGGTCCAGCTCCCGGCGACCTGCTTCCTGGCTGGTCTGCCTCTCCCAGGAGCATCCGGCCTGCTCGCCCCCACCAGGCATGGTCTCCCCGTTGCAAAGTGAGGTTCCTCCTCCAGCGAGCCCCAGTGCCAGCATCCTGGGGCTTCGGCAAGGGCACCTCCGTGTGACCCCGTGGCCACCACTCCTGCATCCCACCCCCACCCCACCCCGGGCCCTGTAGAATTAGGGGGGCCGCTTCCCTTCCCCTGTGGGTCTTTGGCGGGGTCCCTGGCCCTGCTGCAGGGGGCTTCTCCCCTGCTGGGGGCAGAACTGGCCAGAGGAGCCCCCCCACACACACACACCCCGCACTGGAAGCCGAGGGTGGGGCCGGCATCTTCATTCTTCTGTTTGTCCTTGTAACCGTGGCGACCATGGCTGCCTCCCGCGCCCTGAGTCTAAGACTTCGCGGAGCTGACGGGGCAGGAGCAGCGCCCACAGCGCCCGGGGAGACAGGAGGAAGTGGCTTTGGGTTTCAGCAGTGAGCCTGCGGGCGCTGAAACTGCGGAGAGACCTCAGGGCTTCTTCCGGGGCCCTGCCGTGGCGGCCTCGCTGTGTCACGTGCAGCAGTCACTCGCGAGGCCAAACCCACACCGGCAGGTCTGAGGGTGACGGCCAAGGCCCGGCTGCTGTCCCTGCGGAGCAGCAGGTGCACGGCGACCACGCTGCTGCCGGCAGCGCCACGAAGGGCTCCGCCCCCCCCCCCCCCCCCACACACACCAGGGATGCTGAGTGGGTCCTGGAAGCTTCGGCACTGCACGGCGTGCGTGCACCTCATCTCGAGGGCCGGGACCGACACAGCCCTCGGCCGCCGCCGCCGCTCGTCCTGCCCGTCGGTCAGACCGGTGCAGCGTAGCCTGTGCCCTCTCCTGGCCCCAGGCCGCCTTTGGTTCATTCGCTTCGGGTCATCTGGACCCCACCCTCCAAAAAAGCGAGCGGGTCTCTGGCGCTGGCTCGTGGCTGGGGGGGAGGGGGCCGAGCCCCTGGGCTGGGCGTAGGACGGTGGAGATGCAGCGCTCGCTCCGGGAATCCTACTGTGAACTCTGCCCAGGAGCGGCTCACGCAGCCCAGGCGCGTGGGGCTCCCCGTGACCACCTCCCTCCTCCGTGTACCTGCCGCCTGTCTGTCCGCCCGTCGTCCCCAGCGCTGTGAGAATGACGACCTTGAAAGGAACCTGCCCTGGGACTGAGCTGAACACAAGACGAAGGGGAGGACTTGTGCCCGGTTTTTCCTTTGCAGGATGAGAAAAAAAAAATTTTTTTTCCAAGGCATGGGAAGCTGTGATGGGATCCTCCAGTGGTTCTCAGCTGGGCTCACCCTGGACAGGAGCCCGTGGCTGCTGGGACTCGCGTGGCGCAGAGCCCCCGACGCTTTGGGGAACATCTGGGACGATGAAGTTTACACAACATAGAGGTTATGTTCCTACTAAGTATTTTTCCAGAAAGTTCCGTCTGGCTTGCCTCCTATGCTTAGGTCATCTAAAAACTGTCTAAAAAAAGACCCAGAATTCCATGTTAACCTGTGTTGAGCACCTTCGGACGCCTGTGTGTGTCGGGGGCGGCCCCACTGGCCCACTCCCACTGTCGTTGGAGGCGGAGGAAACCAGTACAGTGCTTCCCAGGGGGCCGCTGCCGACTGTGTGTTAATCCACGTGTTCAATAAAAGATAACGTCTGTCCTAGGATCCCGGGACTGCTGTGTTGCATGGACATGACCTGGGCTGGGGGCTGGTTCCGGTCTGCACCACTGCTGACGGGCTGGGTAAACACAAGGCCCCTGACGTCATCTGCTTGGGGCGGGGGCTGGAGACCCCCTGGCTCCAGGTGCCACCCCCTCCTGTGAGGTGAGATCCTCTCTGGTTCAGCCCCAGGGTTCCAGAGGCTTTCTAACGCTGGTCTTCAGTTTTATTTGAAAGGCAGAGGAGGAGCGGAGAGAGAGTAGGAGACGCGGAGGAGGACTCCCCCGCCCGTGGGCTCATTCATTGCCCAGTGGCTGCGGCAGCCGGGGCCGGGGACTCGGTTCAGGTCTCCCCGTGGGTGGCAGGGGCGAGCGGCGGCCCGCTGCGTCCCACCGTGCGGTGCCCGCTCAGCTGGTGGCCCCTCCCTGGTGACCCGCTCGGGTTCCGTGGTGGCGGCTTGGCCGGGGTCTCGGGCCCCCTGCGCGGGCTTGAGCCCACACTTCTGTTCCCTAGGGGTTTTCAGAGCCGCTAGCAGCTACACCAGGCAGGGGCGGGCCAGCCCTGCGGGAGCCGAGTGCCGGTCACCACGCTGGCCGGGGCCGGGGGCGTCCCTGCACCAGCACTTGTCCCCGTCTCCAAGGCCAGGCTCCCGGCCGGGGCTGTGGCCCCCGGCGCTGGGCGGATGGCCCAAGGGGGCGAGGCTTCCCGTGCAGGCAGGCGCGGCCGAACTGTTCCCGCCGCAGGCTCTTAGCAAGCCTCTCCCAGCCTGCGGGGGAGCTCCTAGGTCGGTCGCGGACGCCGGCCCCTGGGTCGGGACCGCTCCTCTCTGGGCACTGGGGAAAACCTGGCGCCCGGGCTTCGGAACGGAAGCACATCCCTGACTCCGAGTGGGGGTCAGCGCGGACGGCCGCGCCCGAGCCCGGCGGCCGCTCCGCGGAGGCGGTGGCGACCCCTGGCGGACGCGGGAGGCAGTGCAGGGGGGGAGCCAGAGCGTCCCCGACAGGTGCCCGGGCGTGGACGCGAGCGGGCAGGGGCAGGGGTGCGGCGCGCCCCCTCCTGCTCTGCTAAAGCCAGAGATCTGAAATTGTGACATCCACGGGCAGGCCGGGTCTCGCAGGAGGAGGCTGGTGACCGACAGCCCTCCCCACGGCAGCGCGGGTGCCCTGGGTGGGGAATTCGCGTGTCAAGGCCGCCCCCGGGCAGGGGCTGGCCCCAGCCCAGCAGCTCCCTCGGGTTCCCGGCGTCACCTGGCCCAGACCTCTACTGCCCTCTCTCAGGCCCCCAGCGGTGCCATTTCCGGTGCGCCCAGCCCCCTCCCGACCGCGAAGAAGGGAAGAGCCCGCGAGGCCTCGGCGCCAGGCAGCACCGCGCTCCAGGGTCGATTGCGTCGATCGCTCGCGCTGGGTTAGAACAGACGCAGGAAGCTGCGCTGGGGCGGCCGCATCCTGCACAGGCATCTTGTGAATTTTTTTGGAGAAGCCAGAGAAAGAGGAGTGTGCCAGTCTACTCATTCACCCCCCCTGCCCGGGCCGGGCCGGGCCGAAGCCCAGCACCAGAAACTGAATCCAGTCTCCCCTGGGGGAGCAGGAGCCCCCTGGCTGCCCCCAGAGGCTGGGGTCTGGAGCTGGAGCCAGGGCTCGAACCCCGGGCCTCTGATGTGGGCCCTGGACGCAGGACCACAGGCGGCACCCTGCCCTCCAGAGGCGCTGCTGGAGCCCCCCCCCCCATCTCAGACAACCATGCTGGGGCCCCTCCCTCGCCCAGCCTCGGCCTGTGCGGGCCTCCCCCGTGACGGACGCTGCGGCAGTGAGCGCAGACGGCGGTGCGGGCCGTGGGAACGCATCTGTGTTTATTGTACAGCCTGGGCGCAGACTGGCCGCGGGGCGACCCCAGGCTCCCAGCGCTCCAACACGGGAAACGCTGGCGGGGCCCTTCGAGCAACGCCACCTGCTGGCCGGGGAAGGAACAGGCCCTGGGAAGGACGCCCCCCCCACCCCCGCCCCACTGGGGGCTCAGGGCTTCTCCAACTGCCTGGGGGCGCTTCCACGGAGAAGGCCACGGCGGGCTGGGGGGCTTGGTCTCAGGACCCCTCCTCCTGACCCGTCCTCGCCGGCTCCCCCAGGACAGGCCACAGCGGGCTGAGGGGCTTGGTCTCAGGACCCATCCTCGCCGGCTCCCCCAGGACACGGCTCCCCCAGGACACGGCTCCCCCAGGACACGGCTCCCGGCAGGCTTGGCCGAGCGCGCGAGGGCAGCAGGTGACGACACGTTGAGGTATTTCTGCTTGTCATTGGTGCCCTGGGGGCGGGGCCGGGCCGGCTCTCCCAGGAGCGGGGCAAGTCGCAGGGCAGGCTCAGCAGGACCGGGGAGGGCGTCCCCACCGTGGGAGGTCCAACCCACGCCCCCTTCACGTCCAAGCTCTGTCTGCAGGACAGAGACCCTGGGAGCAGCCGGCCTCTGGGGTCTTCCTGGAGACACCGAGATGCAGGGGTGAGCGAGGCCGCAGGGGCAGGCACAGGGAGCCCTGCCCACCTGCGGCTTCCGGCGCCTCGGCTCCCCGCGTCGCCCCGTGCACAGCGGAAGACGTCTGCAGGCTCCATCCCGGCCCCAGGCTCTGACTCGGGGGCGGCGTCAGGTGCCAGGGACAAAGGCTGGGCCCGATCTAGCGAGAGGCAGGTCGGGGGACACAAGGCTGCCTGGGACTGGTGTCAAATGAAGGTCACAGAGTCCTGGTCGCTTAAACAAGCCTGCAGGGAGTCTATTTCCTGGCCTCGCACGGTGAAGCAGAGCCCTGGCCGCGGCGCCCTCCCGGCACGCGGG
The DNA here is from genome assembly GCF_051225735.1 of Oryctolagus cuniculus. Classification (NCBI taxonomy): domain Eukaryota; kingdom Metazoa; phylum Chordata; class Mammalia; order Lagomorpha; family Leporidae; genus Oryctolagus; species Oryctolagus cuniculus. The sequence goes on along the minus strand of NC_142867.1, from coordinate 232,990,981 downwards.
CAGACGCGGCCTGCGGGAACACCGGGCGCTCAGCCGGGGCCGCACGCGGATCCTGCCGAGCAGCCTGGTGGGAGGCGAGCTCGGGGACACGAGAGGGTGTCGGGAGAGGGAGGGGCCCGGCAGGGTGACCTAGGGGCGGCCCGCCGCGTCACACAGCGCGCGTCTCGGCCTCGATCTTCTGCTCCCCGTGTAGGCCGTCCGGGTCCTGGGGCTGCGCCGCGCTCTGCCGGATGGCGACCTCGGGGCCACCTCCGTACAGGCTGTTGAGGTAGGTCCAGGTCTCCTCCGAGATCTGCCCATAGTCAGCCCCTGCAGGGCGGGAGAGGCAGGCCTGGGCGGGGGCCGGGGGCTCAGGAGGGCGGGAGGCCCAGCACGGGCTCAAGTGCAGCACGGTCACATGGAGGCCACAGGCCCGGCCAGAGAAGCCCAAGCACCGTCTGCAGCTGCGGCCCCTTGCTGCCCGCGGGCGGGGCTGGCACACAGGCCAGGCCGGGCCGGCAGAGGGCGCAGGAGGTAGGTGGGGGAGAGAGCTGAGGCCCAGAGGACCTGCTTGGGACCCTGCTCCCAGACGGGGTGGGGGGGCGTGGAGGGGTAGGAGAACAAGGCCAGGCACCGGGGGGCCGTGGGCGGAGTGGGGTGGGTTAGGACGGGTCTGGGCAGCGGAGCTGTGGGGTAGGGGGATGGGGCAGGGCAGCAGGGGGCTGGGGGCAGGGTGGGGTGGGGTAGGAGGGGCAGGGCAGTGGGGGGCCATGGGTAGGGTGGGGTAGGAGGGGCAGGGCAGCGGGGGGCATGGGTGGGGTGGGGTGGGGTAGAACACAGCGCCGGCCGTGGGCGTACCCTGCTTCAGCTGCACGTGGCCGCCTCCTTTGGTCTGCGCGATCCTGCTGTTGTCGATGGGCCCGGGGGGCTCTGGAAGAGACGGCTCAGGCTCAGCGCCTCCAGGCCCCGCCCCCCGCCCCCCCCACCAGGCGGCGGAGCCCCTCCAGGGAGCCCCTCCAGGGAGCCCCTCCAGGGAGGCTCCGCACCGCACTCAGCGGGGGCGCCCTCAGAGCCAGCTAGAACCACGGCAGGTTTGGGACTCCAGCATGGGGGGCGGAGCCGGCCGGGCAGGCAGTGCCCTCCCCGGGCAGGCAGCGGCCCCAGCCCAGGCCCCTCCCCAAGCGCCTCGGTCTCATTTAACCCCAGCAGCCACGGGAGACGAGGGCTGTGTGCAGAGACAGACTGTGGGCTCGGCAAGTGTCCGGCTCGGGTCGCGGCTGGAGAAGGCCAAGGCCAGCACCTACACCTGGGCCGGGCTCGGGACTCTGGCCGTCGGCTCCCAACCACGGCACACCCGCCCACCCGGCGGAGCCGGCAAAGCTGCCCACTCCGACCAGCGGGCCCAGGCGGCAGTGGGGGCCCGCCCCTTCCTGAGGACAAGCGCCCTGAGCATGGGACCCACTGGCTCTGCCGAGCCTGCCAGGCCACGCTCTGGCGAGGACGACCACGTCCAGGCCGGAGCTCGGCCCTGCTGCTCCTACTGGGACCTCCGGGGATGTTCCCGCCTCTGCGGCTCCCAGGGGTCAGAGCCGGCGCCCAAGCCCCGCCCTCCCCCTCTCTGTGGTTCTAGCAGCTCAGATCTACGGCCCGGGCTGCTGCGGAGTGGGCACAGGAGGGTGGCCGCAGGGGACGGGGGCGGGGGGAGGGCGCCCAGCCTCCCCTGCAGGGACAGCACAGACCCCGCCCAGCCTCCCCTGCAGGGACAGCACAGACCCCGCCCAGCTCAGCTGCAGGGACAGCGCAGGCCCCGCCCAGCCTCCCCTGCAGGGACAGCACAGACCCCGCCCAGCCTCCCCTGCAGGGACAGCACAGACCCCGCCCAGCCTCCCCTGCAGGGACAGCACAGGCCCCACCCAGCCTCCCCTGCAGGGACAGCACAGGCCCCACCCAGCCTCCCCTGCAGGGACAGCGCAGGCCCCGCCCAGCCTCCCCTGCAGGGACAGCGCAGGCCCCGCCCAGCCTCCCCTGCAGGGACAGTGCAGGCCCCACCCAGCTCAGCTGCAGGGACAGCACAGACCCCGCCCAGCCTCCCCTGCAGAGACAGCACAGACCCCGCCCAGCCTCCCCTGCAGGGACAGCACAGGCCCCGCCCAGCTCAGCTGCAGGGACAGCACAGGCCCCGCCCAGCCTCCCCTGCAGGGACAGCACAGGCCCCGCCCAGCTCGGCTGCACTCACCGCTGTCCTTGCCCTTGACGAAGGCCTCCCACTCCCGGAACCACTGCATGCTGATGCAGTAGATGCCGCCGGGCGCCTCCTCGGCCTGGAACGCCTTGTTGAGCTGGGTGGGCGGGAGCGCAGGCTCAACCCCCAGTCACCCCGTCTCTGCCTGGCACCAGAGACCACTGGGCGCAGGCTCAGCCCCCACCCTCAGCCCCCAGTCACCCCGTCTCTGCCTGCCACCAGAGACCACTGGGCGCAGGCTCAGCCCCCACCCTCAGCCCCGAGTCACCCCGTCTCTGCCTGGCACCAGAGACCACTGGGCGCAGGCTCAGCCCCCACCCTCAGCCCCGAGTCACCTCGTCTGCCTGGCACCAGAGACCACTGGGGACATCTTGCGAGCCTCTCCCTGCAACTGCTTTTCCACTAAGCAGGACCCCGCGGTGGGCACTGCTTCCCTCTTATAGACCGCGTCTGGGCATGCCACTCGCTGGTCTTCTGAGCGCACCCTTCGTGATGGCCACGGAGCAGAGCCCTTGCTCCTTTTACCAGGCCCCCACAGCTCGGAGACGGGCAGCACAGCCCCGCCCACACCCCCTCGCAGGACCCAGCTCGGAGTCCCGCCTCCCAGCTTGCTTGTTCACTTATGGGGACCCCGGGCCCTGTCTGGGGGCCGCTGTGGCTGTCACACTCAGGAGGCAGAGGCCAGGGAGGGCCGGGCTGCTCAGGGGCCCAGCATCCCGCTCTGCCCCCAGCCCGCCCGCACCTTGATGAAGGTGTCGATCTCGACCCTCCTGCGCTTGGCCAGCGCCTCGATCTCCACCTGGCAGATGGAGCACACGTACAGGTGGTTCACGGCGGGGCCACCTCCAAACCTGCACAAGGGGCGGGGGCGGGGAGAGAGACGAGCCCTGACGGGGAGGCCGGGGCGGGGGGAGGGGGCGTGGGGTCCCGGCAGTGTCCCCTCTCCCACCCCCCTCCGCTGCCCAGAGGCCGGCCGGCCTGGAAGGCTCCTCACCTGTTGTACAGGTGCTCCCAGACGTTCTGGGGCAGGATGACGACCAGGTCGTCGATGTAGTGGTACTTGTTGGGCGGGATGCCTGCAGAGGGGTCAGGCAGGGCAGGCTGGGGGCTCAGCCCGCCCGCCCCGCCCACGCCCTCCCACAGAGGGCGCCTCACCTCCGTGGGAGCAGAGGAAGGTGTGGTTGGTGATGGGCCCTGGCTCCGCAAAGGTGTTGAACTTGTTCAGCCACTCCCGGGACACGTAGAAGCGCAGCAGGCTGGGCTCCCGCATGGCGGCCAGCGCCACCACCTGCTGCCGCTCCCGGACAGCCTCCTCACTGCTCTTCCTGGGGCGGGGCGGGGCGGGGCGGGGCGGGGCCGGGAGGGACAAGGAAGCAGCTGAGCCCGGGCTCCCTGCTGAGGGGGGCGCGTGCAGGGCACCGGGAGCCCACGTATCCACGCAGCCATCTCTGCACGCCACGCAGGCCTCACCGCCGTCCCACCGGGACCACCGCACTCTCATCCCAGGAATCCTGGGCGGGGCCCGTGGCGGGGCCCGAATCCTACTCTCCTGGCTTAGCTCCATCCAGCCCTTCCCGCGCCCGGCCAGCGCCCGAGCCCGCCCACCTGTAGAAGAGGACGTAGGCCTCGGCATTCTGCACCACCGTCTCGTGGACCTCGGTGACGTACTGGTCGTCGAACTCGTACCACTGCCCGTTGATGACATTCTGGCAGTAGGCGATGTAGTGCCCGCCTGGGGGGGACAGCAGCTACAGGGCCCGGGGTGGGGGACAGCAGGCTACAGGGCCCGGGGTGGGGGACAGCAGCTACAGGGCCCGGGGTGGGGGACAGCAGGCTACAGGGCCCGGGGTGGGGGACAGCAGCTACAGGGCCCGGGGTGGGGGACAGCAGGTACAGGGCCCGGGGTGGGGGACAGCAGGCTACAGGGCCTGGGGAGTGCTCGCCTCGGGGTGGGGGGGACAGCAGGCTACAGGACCCAGGGGGTGCCCGCCTGGGGGGAGGGGACAACAGGCTACAGACCCCGGAGAGGGGGGAAACAGGAGGCTACAGGACCCCGGGGGTGCCTGCCTGGTGGGGGGAAGCAGGCTACAGGACCCCGGGGGTGCCCACTTCGGGGGGACAGCAGGCTGCAGGACCCTGAGGTGCCTGCCTGGGGGGGGAGCAGGCTACAGGACCCCGGGGACGGGCACGGCGGGGGAGAGGCTGCGCGGGCCAGCGACCAGACTCACTGCCGGCCGTGCCGTGGTGGCAGATGACGGACAGGAGGTCGTAGGTGGTGATCTGCGAGGTGCACTCCTTGGCCAGGAAGGGGCGCAGGTCGAGGCCCTCGAGGGGGAAGGAGACGTGGCTGCTGATCTTGAACGAGTACATCACCTCGTGCCGGAAGCGCTTCAGGTGGATGCACAGGACCTGGGGGCGGGGTCAGGAAGGCTGCCCAAGGGAGCCAGGCCGCGGCTGGGGCCCGCCCGCAGGGGTCACCCACGGTTCCATCCAGGGGCTCTGGCCGGGCCCTCCAGGAAGCTCTCACTGGCCTGCCTGGCACTGACTTCCCTGCAAGGCTTCCCCAACCCCACTGAGCACTCAGCCCCGCGTGGGCGTGGCCACGCCTCCTGTGCTGGGGTCCTGCCTGCCCGGCACATCCGCAGGAAGGCTTTGCTAACACCTGTCCGGGCCTCGGCCTCCTCCCCACTGGGCTGTCCGCAGGGGCCCAGCTGACTCTCTCGAGGCCTCACGACCCCACGCCTGCTCAGGGGCCTCAGAAACGCGTGACAAATAAGCGGAGCCCACGCAGAGACCACTGAGCGCCGGGGGGGCTTTCACTGAGGCGGGGGCTCCGGGGGCTCCCTCAGCGCCGAGGGCACCCGATGTCACGCTGGCGTGGACAAGGAGCCTCCCACTCACCTCGGGCAGCCGGAGGACTTTGCAGTACTTCACTCCGTTCCGCAGCCTAGGGGGAGGGGCGCGAGGGGGTTGGTGTCCCGTGGGAGACGGAGGGGTCACCTCGGGAGGTCAGGGGGCAGGCGCACTTACTTCTTACACCGCTCACAGCTGTACATGTTGTCACCTGGCGTGGGAAGACCAAAGGCCGACGGTGAGCAGGACAGGGAGTGGCGTAAACACTGGGTGTGATAACTCCTGAGCACTGCAGGCCGTGGCCAGACCCCAGACAGACCAGGAAAACGAAAAGCAGACCTAGGATACACTTGACCCTGGAAACACCTGGACTCCAGTATGGATTTCATCAAAAACAAGGTGAAACCAAGGGGTGAGGGGCTGGGGTGGGCAGGGGCAGCCCTGTGGCACAGCGGGTCAAGCTGTCACTTGAGACGCCGGCATCCCCCATCAGAGCACTGGTTCAAGTCCCAGCCGCTCCCTGCGCTGCACCTGGGAACAGGAGAGGACGGCCCAAGCACTTGGGCCCCACCACCCACATGGGAGACCCGGATGGAGTTCCAGGCTTCTGGCTTTGGCCTGGCCCAACCTCAGCCATTGCAGCCATTTGGGGAGTGAACCAGATGGAAGACCTCCCTCCCTCCCTCCCTCTCTCTCTGTCTGTAACTCTGCCTTTCAAATAAATAATCTTAAAAAAAAAATGAAGCAACCCAAGGGGCAGCCTTCGGTGGACGAGCAAGAAGGGTGGTCCAGCCACAGCACGGATACAGGGGGCAGAAGGGGCGGAGACACTTGCTGCAACGTGGAGGCGCCCGGGGGACGCTGTACCCAGTGCAGTCAGCCGGCCACAGAAAAGGCAAGCATTGTGCAACCTCACTTCCACGAGGTCCCTAGCGCGGTCAGACAGGGCAGGAGGGGGCCAGCCGGGGGGGCCGGGATGGGCAGCTGTCTCTGCGGACAGGGTTTCAGCTCTGCAAGACACCGTGTTATGGAGAGGGACGCGGGGGTGCCCAGCAGCTGGGTTTGTGAAACGGTTAAAGGCGGGTGCAGTGTTCACTTGTACGTTATGTGTATTCTACCGCAACTGAAACCCCAAAGGAAAATGGTGTGCGGGAGGTCAAGCGTTTCTGAAGGTTAGCGAGGTGATCATCAGCCAGGAAACAGGCGGGCGGGACACACGTCGCCAATGCGCTAATGACAGCCAACCTCATCAACCGTCAAGGAAATGGACATCAAAGCACAGTATCGCTTTTGCCTACCAAACCAGTGAAAAAACAAGATGTGTCAACACCAAGGGTCACAAGGTGGAAGGGTTGGGAGAAGACTCAATCCAGGCCTAGGCTGGCAAGTGGCCGGGTGGGAACTCAACGGGTCCCACTTCTGAAGCCCAGCCCAGCCACACCTGTGAGCCGGGGCTACACCCTGGTGGCCCGAGGCATGGGTGCTGGGGGTCCCCTGCCAGCCAGGCCACTCACCCTTTAGCTCGTCAGCAGCGAAAAAGGCAGCGAGGCAGTCCTCCAGGGTGACGACGGGCCCCCAGAACCAGCTGGGGGTGCAGGACACCACGAACCTGCAGAGGCGGGTCATGACCATGTCACCAGGGCCTGGGCCAGACCCAGATGCTGGCTGAGGTCCGCCCAGGCCTCAGCCCCAGGAGGAGCCTGAAATCCCAGAGCAGGGGAGGGGGATGCGGCCAGCCTCCTGGAGGCAGACACCACGGCATCCTTGGGCGAGTAGCAGCTCCTCTCCCTGAGCCTCGCCTCCGTCCTCCGCGAAGGGGCCGGGGCACACGGCTCCTCCAGCCGGCCACTGTGTCCCTGGCATCAGGCGGGAGGGCTCCGGAGAGCTGACACTCTCCCTGTTGGCTCGGCCTGCGCCCCGGCTGCGCCCCCGCTCTAGCTGCTACTTGGTCACTCCCCTCAGGACTGTCCATCCAGGCTATCCCATAGTGCCCAAGAAACAGCCCCTCACACCACCGTTTAGCAAACTCCTGGGCCTCTGCGACCCCAGCTCCCTGCCCAGCTTGCCCTGGCCCTGCAGTGCCCGCGCGTCACTGTGTGAAGGCCGTCCTCGGCCAGGAGAGGGGGATGGGCCCCGCTCCTGTCGCAGTGGGCGGGGGTGGGCGCACCGTCGGATGTACTCCACGATGAAGGCCAGCCAGCCCTGAGCGGCGTAGCTGTCCCCGCAGGCGCCCGGCTTGGCCGGCACGTTCTGGTAGATGGCCGAGTGCAGCTTGGCCAGGTCCTCCTTGCCAGGAATGGGCAGTGACAGGTCCTGGAACGTCTCCACCGTGGTGGACACCTGTGGGGTTGAAGGCAGCCTGACGCCCACCCAGCCCCAGCCCCAGTTGGCAGGAGGGGCAGAGGGCCCGATCTCCAGACAGGGCACACAGGAGCCCCCCAGACAGACAGGCAGTCACCCCCAGGTCAGGGGGCCACTGGCAGCCCGGCCCTCCGTGTTCCTGGGCACCTACCCGGTCACAGGTGAGACACTGCACAAGGCTGAGGATGGAGCCATCAAAGATGTCGGAGATGACACTCCGGTAGTGCTGCTCCTTCCGCCTCCGGCTGCCGGCGCTCGGCACCTGGGCTGGGGGCACAGCACAGGGCCAGCTCCAGCCCCCACCTGCCCTGCTGGGGCGAGGCGCAGGCCCGGGCTCTCTCAGCCAGGATGTGGGGTGGAATCTACAACTTGTGACTGGGCACGCGACACCTCCTTATGCCTCAGTGTCGCTGTGTGTAAAATGGGCCCCCTCTGCCCGGGTCCCAGGGGTGCTGCGGGAGGACACAGCCCAGCCCCCGGGTGCTGCCCCCCGCTGGCCTGCGAACCTTTCTTGAGCACATACGACGGCCCCACCCTCACGGGGCTCGCCCGAGGAGGGCTGCTGGGCAGCTTGCCGTGGCCCCCGTGGCGGTGGGTGGGGCTGCAGGGGCGAGAGGAGCTGCGCATGTGGGCGTCGTTGTCCGGCTCTGGGGGCAGACAGAGGAGGCCACGGTGGGTCAAGGCAGCCATCCGCCGGGCCAGGAGCCCCCGGCCAACCCCAGCGCCTGTGCGAAGAGGACCTGCGAGCAAGTCCTAACAGGACTGAGGCCTGAACCGCTGTCTCCCCTGCCCTGCGTCCACCACCCCTGTGGGCCCAGCGCACGCAGGGGAACAGACTTGTCCCTTCCATGTCCAGCTGAGGGCTCAGGCTCCAGGGCTGTGTCTGGCTCCAGCCTTATCGACTAAGCAGACCTGGACATGCTGTCTCGCCTCTGGAACCTACGGGGTGTGCCTAGCGGGGGGACCTGCTCCCCACTGTGGCACCGAGCAAACAGGGCTGAGCCTCATCCCAACAGCCCCGCGAAGCCCCAGCTGTCTCCCACCTGGCGTCCGGCAGGGGCTGGCGGAGCGCGGTGATGGTGGCTGGGTCTCGGTGGGCTGCTCGTCAAGGGTGGCCATGGCCGTGTCCACATCCGCGTCTTCGTCCACCTGCTCCGAGTTTGTGCGCTGCTGGCCCCAGGAGAACTTCCGGTCCTTCATCCGCTCCTTCTCAGAGATGGCACGGCCCGCCTCGTCTGGGATCAGCAGCTCCGTTTCGGCCTGCGAGCCGCCCCCGCCACGCCCCTGCCCGTCACCCTCACCCCGGTCGCTGCTTGAGTCACAGGACAGGAACTCGTCCTCTGACGGGCTCCGGTCGCCCTCCCGCTTCTCCTCGGTGTCGCTCGAGTCTGAGTCCCGAGCCTCCGTCAGCGCGGCCACGGCCGCCACGGCCGGCTCCTTGAGCTCCTCGTGCAGCTGGTCCATCAGGCAGCGCAGGAACTCCTGGGTGTCCTAGAACCAGGGCCTGCATCAGCGGCCTCCGGGGACGGGCACCGGGGACAGCTCTGTCCTCACCCTCACCCTCCTGAGGAGGGCAGAGGCTCAGAGGGGCTGAGGGCTCCTCCCAAGTCACAGAGCTGAGAAGTGGCAGAGCCCCCACGGGCGCATGCCCCGAACCGCTCACAACGCTTCATGGGGGGGGAGCATCGCACCCATTCAGCCACTGGTCACCTGCTACCTGACCGAGAGGCCAGTGGGGCGGGCAGGGGGATCGCAGAGGGAGGAAGCAGCAGGCACTGAAGGTGGGGGCTCAGCGAGGACCCACAGTGAGCAGGCCAGGCCGGATAGCCCCCACACGCCCTCACCCGCCTGCCTGCACCAGGGCACGCCTGTGGCGTGAGCCCCTTTCCTACAGACCTGGGCACAACACAGACTAAGCTGCCACTGGTCCCAGGTGAAGGCAGGCTCCACTCTGACCACTGTGACCGGGTTGCAAGCCTGGCGGAAGCAGGGGCCCTGGCCCTGCCCTGGGAGGTCACAAGGTGGCAGCAGCGGCCAAGGCTGATGGCTGGGGTGCTTGGGGTGTTCTTCCTGGAGAACCTGGGCTGGGGCCAAGCCAAGCTCCCCAGGCGTCCAGGCAGGCGTCTGCAGAGGAGCTGGCCTCCTGGACCCCCACGCAGGGCAGGTCCCTCAGGCAGAGCCCGGCACTCTGAGGGTGGAACCTGGGGCTTGCTGGGCAAGTGGAAACACCCAGAGGCCACGTTCACTCCTTGTGTTTTGCTTGTAACACAAGTGCTGTGTCCCCTGGCAGATCCTCGGTCGGCTCGGCTGCACAGATGCGCCCTCCGCACCACGGCTGCTCCTGTCTCAGACTCAGAAGCGATCCAGGGGCCAGAGAAAGGGGTGCTGCTCCCGCACGCAGCTGCGCCACCCAGCAGTCATCCAGCCACGTGGCCGTGGCCTTGCCAGGCCCAGGGCCAGCAGGGTGCCTCATGCGGGGCGGGGAGGGGCGGCACCTGTGAGGACACACAGGGCCGCGCCAGGTGGGGGTGCGCGGGCGGTGCAGACTTCTCAGGCAGTAGCTGCTGCTGGGCCCTGAGGGTGTGCGCAGACGCGGCCAGCAGGGGGACGGTGCCTGCTGCCCCATCCGGGCCCACGTCCAGGCAGCACGGGAGGCAGGTGCGCAGGTCCAGCCCCTCCGGGCAGGACCAGCTGGGAACCCATTCAGCCACTGGTTACCTGCTACCTGTGCAAGGGGCGGGGACTGGACCACAGGACACAGCAGGGCCACACACGTGACCACTCTAGGCTATGTCTTGGTCTTAGGATTTTCATTCAACAGAGATATGGTTGATTTCAAAGGTGTTCTCCGGGTTGAAAGTAAGTTTAATCAAGTGTTTTTTTCATAATGAAGTCCCCCCTAGGTGCCACTGAGTGTAGTGCTGGAGGTGGGGACTCCATGTCCAGGTCGTGTGACCAGGCCAAAGGACTCGGCCCCCGGGCCTCAGTCTGCCCATCTGTACAGTGGGGTTTAACACCTGGGGGTCGCTGGGAGGCCCCCACGTATCCACACACATGAGGGGCTCAGGTAGTGAGGGCCTGGTCACGGGCCTGCCTGGCAATGCTGGGCTGCTGCCACCGCTGTCCACCCAGCCTGGCTTCCAAGTCAGGCCTGGCAGAGGAGGCCCCTCTGTGCCCTGGCAGCTTACCTGCTGGGCATAACCTCGGAACATCGGGTTGACCAACTTGATCCCGTGCGACAGGCTGGTGGGGACCACGTAGCTCGGCCTGAGGGCAGACACAGGCAGGCGGCAGAGCCGCTCAGACGCAGGCTGTCCTGAGAGCCCCAGGAGCCCTCACGCCTCCACGGTCGGGAGGGAGGCCAGGCGGCGGCTGCCCCAGCCAGGCCGAGAGAACAGACGGCACCTGCCCCCACGGGGCTGTGACAAGCCCACCGGAAGTCCCACTTCCCCTCTGGAACGGTTACTGTGCCTTTTCTCATTCCAGAGTAGCACGTGCTCATCACTGGACACCCAATTTCAGGTGAGTGCAGACCCGGAAGCAACACCAGCAAGGGCCCTCCCCAGGCAGGCACCACGGAGACCCCAGGGCCTTCTGGGAGAACACGTACACAGCACACTCGGGCAGAAGTGGCGACACACTGCCTCTGACGAGCTGCACCACATGGCACCGAACCTTCCACCCGGGAGCCGCCCAGCAGCCCCGGACCCTTCCCGGAGGAACCACCCACCCCACGCTCTGGGCCTTAAACCTGCAGCACACAGAGCCACTCCCGCGAGCACCCACTCGGCGGTTGCAGCCCAGACCTGGGACTGGTCCTGGAGGACCTCTCGGCCCCCGCAGATACCTGCCAACGGCCACCAGCTGGGACGGACACGAGCTTCAAATTCTGACTCACCTTCCACAGGCTGTGTGGCCTTGACCAGGAGCCTAAAGCTCTTTGCACCCCCGTTTCCCCACTTGCACACCAGGGATGGGCGCCCCCCAGGAGGTCCCCACTCACCGCTTCCTGTGCCAGACCTCAGAGACCAGCTTCTGGTAGCTTTTGCACAGAGCCGGCTTCTTGTCGGTTCGCACCAGGCCTCCACACTCCAAGAAGAACTGGGTCAGCGGAGGGCTGGGGGAGGGGGACATGGTGAGCCAGGCCACAAGAAGGGGCCCGTGGCATCGTTGACGAGGAGTGGGGTAGACGGGCGCAGCCGCTGGTGCTCAACCTGGCACACACGGTGGCCTCGTGGACCCTGACGCGGCTGCGGGAGACCCTGCCCGTCACAGGCTGGACTGGCGCTCCCGAAGCTCACAGACTGGGACCCCGGGGTGTGGCTGTGTGCGCACACAGGGTCTCACGGAGGGAGTCAGGTTAAAGGAGGCCCTTGTAAGAGGAAAGGGGACACACGTGTGCATGGAGGAAAGGGGACACACACAGAGACACCAGACACACGTGTGCACGGAGGAAAGGGGACACACACAGAGACACCAGACACACGTGTGCACGGAGGAAAGGGGACACACACAGAGACACCAGACACGCGTGTGCAGAGGAAAGGGGACACACACAGAGACACCAGACACGCGTGTGCACAGAGGAAAGGGGACACACACAGAGACACCAGACACGCGTGCGCACGGAGGAAAGGGGACACACACAGAGACACCAGACACGCGTGCGCACGGAGGAAAGGGGACACACACAGAGACACCAGACACGCGTGTGCACAGAGGAAAGGGGACACACACAGAGACACCAGACACGCGTGCGCACGGAGGAAAGGGGACACACACAGAGACACCAGACACGCGTGTGCACGGAGGAAAGGGGACACAGAGACACCAGACACGCGTGTGCACGGAGGAAAGGGGACACACACAGAGACACCAGACACGCGTGCGCACAGAGGAAAGGGGACACACACAGAGACACCAGACACGCGTGCGCACGGAGGAAAGGGGACACACACAGAGACACCAGACACGCGTGTGCAGAGGAAAGGGGACACACACAGAGACACCAGACACACGAGGGCACGGGGCGGGGAGGAGACGCTGCGAGGCCCGGCAGGCTCGGGGAGGGACCCCGACTTGCAGCCTCCAGGACCGGGGAGAGAACGTTTCTGTTGGTGTCGCCCAGCCTGTGGTCCTTTGTTATGGTGGCCCTGGGATCTCTCCCAGCAGGGGTCCTGCCAGGCCAGGGGACAGCCCTGTGACCAAGACCCACCAGCACCTGCTCCCCTATGGCCTAGCCTACAGAGACCTTCCTGCCCGCATGTTTTTAAAGTTGTCAGAAATTTAGTTTAGAAAAAACAGAACATATAGACAAGCAAGATGTCTTCTCTGAACACCCGGGCGCTCCTCCTTCCAGACTTTTCTACGCATTTCTACCCGTCCCCTCCCTCCCCTCTCCACATGGGACACGGAGTCCCTTCCAGGGATGGGCTCACGGGGTTGGCAACTTTATCCCCCCAACAGGAAACGCTGTCGCCCCCAGACAGGCAGCGCCACCTGCGGCTCTCTGACCCCGGCGCCACAGTCCCCAGGTTCTGAACACTTCCTGCTCCAAGAACCGCTGCTCCTGCAGCCCAGGCCAGCGCGCCACTGTGGACGCAGCCCCGTCATGAAGCCCCAGGACGGCAGGCAGCCCCGCCACACAAGCCTTCTCCCCGTCTCGGGGCCTCCTTGGGGTAAATTCCCACAAGACACCGCGGGGTCCAAGGGCACGTGTGTTTCTTAGGGATTCTGAGATACACATTGATGTCTGTGGACGACACGTGCAGCATGGCATGGGGGCCACTCCTCCACCCCCCACTGTCCCAGGCAAGGTGACCACCTACCAGTTGGACAGGGCCTGCAGGGCGGCGTTCATGTAGCAGGAGTTCCCAAGGTTTTTCATGCCTGTGAGGCCTGGGGGACAAACACAACAGAGGAGGGGAGGGCGCTGGCCTGTGGCCCTCAGCCCCCAGACCCAGCCAGAGGAGGACGGGCAGGGGTGCCCACCCAGAAATCTCCCAAGCATGTACAGGCGGCCCCTGCTCCCAACAGCTGTGGTTCCCTGAGTGGCTTAGGGAAACGGACGCCTGGCCTCTCCACCCCTCCAGGCCCACTGCCTGCACCACACATTCAGGGAGGCCCTGGTGCAGGGGGCTGAGAGGGGGAGAGAATGGCCAGGCCCCCCAGGCCCTCAGCTGGGCCAGCTGGCCCCCACGGGAAGTCACCACACCGTTCAGGTCACTGGTCCCCCCACGGCTGCCCGGTGCAGCAGACGGAGCCCCCGCGGGTGCCGGGCCCTGGAGGCCTCACCTCGGGGTTTCAGGTCGTCGTCCTCTGACTCGGATTCACCTTCATCAGCCACGGCTATGGGGACGGCTCTCAGCGGGTGGGAAGGCGGGGGAGAGTCCTGCGGCAAAGGCCCAGGGTGAGGAAACACAGGGATGGGGGCAGTGGGTAGGGGGCAGAGGCCCAGGAACTTCCGGGGGGCGGGCAGCCCAGCCCCACACCCCGAGCCTGGACAGAGCCCGCCAGCGCACAGGGCACTGCCGGGAGGGACGGACCTGGTGGCCCTGCCCTGGGAACTCCCTGACCTATAATTTTGAGCTGCAATAATGAATAACAAACTTACTTCATTCGTAACAAGTTTGGGAAAAAAGAAACAAAGAAACAACACAATCTCATTTCCTGTCCACGTGCACCTGCAGAGCCTATACTGCCAAGCACGTCTGTAACTAACAGAGTGGCACACGGTGCGTGCAAACACAGCCTTCTTGTAAAACTCATGAACACCTCGCAGCCACAGACCAACACAGTACCCGCTGGCCGCCTTTTTAAAAAGAGGACTGTTAGTTTTCATCTTCCAGGAAGGTAGAGTCATGCTACACACACACACACACACACACACACACAGGATCTTCCGTCTCTCAGTTTATCCCCAAATGCCTGCGACAGCCAGGGCTGGGACAGGCCAAAGCCAGGATCCCAGAATTCCATCTGTGTCTCCCAGGTGGGTGACGGGGACCCGAGCACCGGGGCCACACCTGCTGCTTCCCAGGACGCACTCTGATAGAGGATGCAGGCTTGACTCCAGCTTCCCCAGTGTCCATGTGGGCAGCCCCTGGCACAGCAGGGTTCCTGCCCCTGCCGAGGGCAGGCCCTCAGGGCTGGCAGGAACGCTCTCCTGGAGAAGCAGCCATGAGGACCACCTGTGGTTCCTTAGGGTGTGTTTTAGACCCGGAGCAGCCGGGGGCTGCCTGTGGCCTTGCTCAGCCCCCTCCATGGGGCAGGGAAGGGTCTACACGCAACCCACAGCCTGGGCCCATCCCAACCCCTGCCTTCCATGTGGACAGCCAGTCCTGCACACTCACTGCCTCACGGGGTCCTGGTGCGGAGCTGGGCTCAGCGAGCGTCTGCTGACAAGGTGCTAACCCAGGACCAGACTGCATGGGGGATGCACTGGTCCGTGCCCCACAGTGCTGACCCGACCTTCACAGTCCTCAGCAGCCAGACTGAGCCCTCCGCCCCCACTACCTGTTCAGAGAACGTGGGCGAGGATCCCCGTGGGGGGGCCGCCAGCCGCTGATCCAGGAACACCTCCTTCTCACAGGCGTAACACCACACCCGTAACGTGGTCAGGTTCACTGTCAAGTTGTGCTTTTTGGCCTAGGGGATAAGACCCAAAATGGAGTCAAGGATCCCCTGGCTGTACGGATGGCCCCAGCCTGCATCGGGGCTGCCTCCACCGCCCAGCCTCAGGAAGCCTCCAGGGAGGGGCTGTATGCCCAGCCTCAGGAAGCCTCCAGGGAGGGGCTGTGTGCTCAGCCTCAGGAAGCCTCCAGGGAGGGGCTGTGCGCCCAGCCGCTGCTCACCCTCCCGACAGGAACACCAAGGGCTGCAACCTGTCAGCCGGTGCATGTGCGCCAAGTACCCACACGCCCCTGGCTTCACTGCAGTCCCTCTCCTGTGAATATCCCCATTCTACAGCCCCAGCCACTGAGGCCCAGAGCAGGCAGATGGAGCTGGGAGGTGGCCAGAGCTGGGGTGTGAACCGCAGGCCGCCTGCCTGCAGAGCCCTGCTCTCAGCCACCACACCCACCTGTGCGTGAATGGTGCTGTGGTCAGCAAAGGACTCCCCGCAGCCAACGTAGGGGCAGGCGACCTGGGGAGAGGGGAGGGCAGCAGATGGCATCAACCCAGCAAGTCTCCGACCCCACCCCAAAGACGCCGCCCCTCTCCGCCCACCAAGACCTGCATGGGAGTGGGACCGTCACGCTGGGGGAACATGGTCTACACCTGCAGTTTGTGCTGGGCAGGGTGCCCTGGAAGACCACTCTCCCACGAGGAACCCAGGCAGGGTGCAGCTGCGGCCTGGCTGCTGGGATCCCAGACCTTCTCCCTCCACCAGAACCCTTTTTCTGATGAGCTAGTTATTGGGGCCAACATGTGTGGTGGGCAACCCTAGACTGCAGAACCATTTCTTTTCTTTTTTTTTTTTTTAAGATTTTATTTATTTGAAAGATAAATGTGACGCAGCAGGTTAAAGCTCTGGCTTGAAGCACCGGCATCCCATATGGGCGCCGGTTCAAGAGCCAGCTGCTCCACTTCTGATCCAGCTCTCTGCTGTGGCCTGGGAGAGCAGTGGAAGATGGCCCAAGTGCTTGGGCCCCTGCACCCACGTGGGAGACCCAGAAGAAGCTCCTGACTCCTGGCTTTGGATCAGCTCAGCTCTGGCTGTTGTGGTCATTTGGGAGTAAACAGTGGATAGAAGCCTTCTCTCTCTCTCTCTGCCTCTCCTTCTCTCTCTGTATAACTCTGACTTTCAAATAAATAAATAAATCTTTTATATATATAAAAAAAAAGAGTCGGGGAGAGAGATATTTTCCACCCACTGGTTCAGTCCCCAAAGAGCCGCGATGGCTGCAGCTGGGCCAGGCCAAAGCCAGGACACTAGAACTCCACCTGGGTCTCCCGCATGGGTGCAGGGCCCAAGTACTTGGGCCATCTTCCGCTGCTTTCCCAGGAGCATTAGCAGGGAGCTGGATGGGAGGTGGAGCAGCCGGGACTCACACCAGCACTCATATAAGGACGCCAGCGTCACAGGCAGCGGCTTAACTTGCTGAGTCACAACTCCGGCCTGGCACACGGGATGTGCAGTGAGTCCGGAATAAGCAGCGAGGTGGTGGGGGCCGTGGCGTACACGCCCCTGAGGACCCTGTCTGGGGCCTTGCACTTTCCCATCCCAGAGCTGCCCACCCTCCTCCCAGCTCCAGGGCCTCCCCTGCAGGCCTCTGCCCTTGGCAACCACAGCTGCCCATCACGCCCACCTGCCCGTCACACCCACCTGCCCGTCACACCCACCTGCCGTCAGCACAGGCAGGGGAGTCTCAGAACAGGCACCGTTTTCTGCATAAGGTTCCCACACCTGTCTCTGGAGGGGCTGTGGGGTCCCCCAAGGCAGGGCCAGGCCTCACATCCTGTGGTCCCCTGGGGGCCTGGACAGTGTCCCGCCTCGAAGTCTACTTCCCCCTGGCTGACAGGTCCGACGGGAGTAGCCATACTGGGTGCGTTCACCCCCGACCCCTGCGGGCCATCTCATTTATACCTGTGCTTTTTTTTTTTTTTTTTGGACAGGCTGAGTGGACAGTGAGAGAGAGTGAGTGAGAGAAAGGTCTTCCTTTTTCTGTTGGTTCACCCTTCAATGGCTGCTGCAGCCGGCACACCGCACTGATCCAAAGCCAGGAGCCAGGTGCTTCTCCTGGTCTCCCATGGGGTGCAGGGCCCAAGTACTTGGGCCATCCTCCACTGCACTCCCGGGCCACAGCAGAGAGCTGGCCTGGAAGAGGGGCAACCGGGACAGAATCCGGTGCCCGACCAGGACTAGAACCCGGTGTGCCAGTGCCGCAGGCGGAGGATTAGCCTAGTGAGCCCCGGCGCCGGCCTGTGCTGTTCTCTTGTCTAAAGAAATTTTAAGTAACGGCCATTGCTAGTGTGATTGTAAAATGAAACACATACTCGAGGTCCATTTGAAAAAGGCTACAGATGTACAAAGAAAAAAAATGACCTGTAATTCCACCACCCAGAGGAACCGTCAGCTTCCGACACGTCGGCTTTTACTCTTATTAACCGAGTCATCAAAGCACCACTGGGGCCCGGGGCCACACAGCCCATCACAGTACGGACCCCACGGGCGTGGCACAGGCCCCTCCTATGCAGGTGAGGGAACAAAGGCCGGGGAGGGGCAGGGCTCCAGGCCAGGCGCCGCCACCGCTCACTCGTGCACACAGAGACGGATCCTTCGGCGCGAGCCTTAGCCCACCTGCTCGCCTCTCTCTCGTCACTTTTACCACTGCCAGAGCGGCCGGCCAAGGACGCACTCACCCGTGGCCCTGTGCCCCTGCCCAGAGTTTCCGACGGTGCCCACGGGCGACACAGGAGCTACAGGGGGTTCCTTACCTGAAGACAGGCCCACAGGTTTGGTCCGGTGACACCACATGACTGGCAAGTTCCCTGGAGAGACAGAGTGGAGCGTGAGCGAGCGCGGGGACTCCGGTCCTGCCTGGAGGGCGTCGCACGCACGGCTCCACCCGCCTGAGGCTCACTCGCCCGCCGGGTCTCTGCAGCACCCCACCCACCCGAGCAAGCTTCCCCCGGGCACGGTACCTGTCACTGTTCAGATTCTTTTAATTTTTAAATTTTCAAGATTATTTATTTATTTGAAAGTCAGAGATAGAGAGGCAGAGACACAGAGAGAGGTCTTCCATCACAGGTTCACTCCCCAAGTGGTCACAATGGCTGGAGCTTTGCTCATCCAAAGCCCCGAGCCAGGAGCTTCCTCCTGGTCTCCCACGTGGGTGTAGGGCCCAAGGACTTGGGCCATCCTCTACTGCCTTCCCAGGCCACAGCAGAGAGCTGGATTGGAAGTGGAACAGCCAGGACTAGAACCGGCGCCCATATGGGATGCCGGCACGGCAAGTGGCAGCTTTATCCTCTACGCCACAGCACCGGCCCCCAGATTTTTTTTTAATCCTATGTCTGTAAAACATTTGAAATAAAATCATTTGAAATATAAACAAGCAGATCCCTCATAGACTCCCTCACCTTCCTCTCCACTCCTCTCCTCTCTCTGCCTTTTCCTCTCTATAACTTACTTACATATTTATTGGAAAATTATTTATTTGAGAGGCCGAGTTACAGAGAGGGAGACACAGGAACATTCCATTTGCTGGTTCACCCCTCAAGTGCCCACAGCGGTGAGGCTGGGCCAGGCCAAAGCCAGGAGCCTGGAACTCCAGCTGGTCTCCCACGTGGGTGCAGAGGCCCACGTACTTGGGCCATTTTCCACTGCCTTCCGAGGGCACTAGCAGGGAGCCGGATCGGGGGAGCAGCTGGGACTCGACCAGCGCTTAATGCGTCTCAGGCGGCGGCATAGCCAGCTCCTCCACCACGCCAGCCCCTCCACTCGCTTTCCTGCACTTCCTGAAGCCTCTCTCACCGTTCAGATCTGAGACACGTGGTCAGCCTGGGCTACACCTGTGAGGCCAGAGGACCTGGCACGTCCATCACCGTATCTGCTGACCACAGAAAGCACCCGGTTGCTGGTGGTCTGCTGACTGGGCCTCTCCTTGCCTACCCATATCTCTCTCCCCTTCTTGCTTTAATGACAGAACACGTGAGTCTTAACGAAGCTCACGGCCAGCCAGCTGCAGGCAACGTTGCCCAGCTCCCCTGTATCAGGGCTCGGGTCTCACCAAGGAGATGGCAGAGAGAGGGCTGCGTGCCACCTGAGCCGTGTGCCACCTCTGTGTGCCTCCTCTGAGCCGTGTGCCACCTCTGAGCCGTGTGCCATCTTTGCCCTTCTCTTTATTTTTTTATTTTTATTTTTTGACAGGCAGAGTGGACAGTGAGAGAGAGAGACAGAGAGAAAGGTCTTCCTTTGCCGTTGGTTCACCCTCCAATGGCCGCCACAGCCGGCGCGCTGTGGCCAGCGCACCGCGCTGATCCGAAGGCAGGAGCCAGGTGCTTCTCCTGGTCTCCCATGGGGTGCAGGGCCCAAGCACTTGGGCCATCCTCCACTGCACTCCCAGGCCACAGCAGAGAGCTGGCCTGGAAGAGGGGCAACCGGGACAGAATCCGGTGCCCTGACCGGGACTAGAACCCGGTGTGCCGGCACCGCTAGGTGGAGGATTAGCCTATTGAGCCGCGGCGCCGGCCTGCCCTTCTCTTACTATGTGCTGGAACGCAGATGTGATGGCTGGAGAGGAAGCAATCCCCTTGGAGTCAGACGAAAGCCACGTGTTGAGAAAGCAGAGCCCCATCTACTTCTGGCCAGTTCTGTGCGCACAGGGTCTCTGTTACCGCAGTTTCAACGGTGCCCTACATAGTTCTGTCTGTGCGTGTCTAGGACAGCCACTGCCAGCCGAGATCCTACAGCAACTGTGAGGTGGGCGCTGAGTGGGCTCTCGGCAGCAGCTGCGTGATCAGGCGCCGTCACAGGGAGAGCTGACACCTGCCGAGGCACTACGCCGAGCCGGGCATCCAGCGAGGCTTCGTACGCGGCCCCGGGAACTCTCGGCACCACCTGGGCAGCAGGCCCCACCAAAGCCTCCTCCTCACAGATGAGAACGGGGGCTCGGCGGCCTCCCTGTGCAACGGAGCAGCCTGGGCCCCCGAGCACCAAGGTCATCAAGCCTCCCCCGAGAAGGGCTGGGCGCCCTGCCCACCGCGGCCTCCACGGGAACTTCCCTCTCCCTCGGCCCGGACACAGTGCGGCCCCGCACTCCCCAGTGCACCTGTCCTGATGCGTTCAGTCACCTTCACTATAAACGCATCGTGTGCTCTCGCAGAAACTCAACGGTAAACACGAGGGGACTTCGAAAAGCTCGTGGGAAAGGAAGGAAGAAGATAAAATTGTATTGGGTTCCAAGAAACTGGAAGTCCAGGCCTAGCTTTCTCACGATGTGCACTCCCCACGTGAACACGCCGCGTGTGACCTCAGCAGGCCTAGTTCTCACAATGTAACTCCCCACGTGAACACACGTGTGTGACCTGAGCACACGGGGGCACCTGGGCTACGACACTGAAGCACGGCCATCCAGACACGCTCCGCACAAAGTAGATGAGATCCGGTCACACGACACAGCTTCCCGACACTACTGACCTATCTGTGGGCATCCACCTAAGACCAATCGGAGACCAGACCTCAGGCTCCAGGATGTCCGCGAGGTGTCCCACACCAGAAGCCATGGTGTCTGCATGGGTCCGCCATGGCAGACGTGTGACATGTGCAGTGTCCCACATGGCAGACACGTGATATGTACAGGGTCCCACACCAGACACGCGGTGTGCACACGGGGTCCCACACCAGACACGCGGCGTGCACACGGGGTCCCACACCAGACACGCGGCGTGCACACGGGGTCCCACACCAGACACGCGGCGTGCGCACGGGGTCTCGCACCAGACATTGTGATTTCTTCAGCCCTCCCCTGGCTGACTGCCCCAGCTCTGTTCCTGGGCTCATGGCTCGGTGAAGGCTCCGCCCCGAGGGCTGTAACCAGCGCATTCTCCGGCATGCATTTCCCTGGGTTGCAGGCTGCAGGGACCCCAGCCCTGCTACAGAGTGGTGGGCCAGGCGTCCCCACAGCACCGGGCTCTGAAGCTCTGAGCACACTAGGACTCCGCCTCTGCCCACGGAGAAAGGGTATCCGCCCTTTCTCAGGAGCCACGCCCCGACGACGGGGGCCACGCGTGTCCCCGTCCCTGTGAGCTCCCTGTGGCAGCCCTGCACTTTCTGACATGTTAGCACAGTGCTGGTTTGTTCTGTCCCTTTCAGGACACCACGGGCCTGCACTGGCCCTGCTCCAGGCACGGACACACCTCCGGGCTGCTGGCCCAGCAGGACGGGCCCACGCTGTACCTGCTCCCAGAGGTCCACCTCTCCCCCGCCCTCAGGGCCGCCCCCATCCCTGCCTGCAGGAAGAATCCTCTCTGCGCGTGAGCCCACACGCTTGTGCACTCAGAGAAGCCAGTCAGCGGGGCAAACATTCGCATCTGAGCCTCCCGCTGCCCCTTCTCACCACACACACGAAGCAAAGTCTCGCCGAGAGCAGCTACTCCCACGGCCAGCTCGGCCATCCGGGGCTCAACAGAGGACCTGGCAGGATGTCCAGGAATCGGACCCCATGTGTCCTGCACCCCGCCCTGCCCACATACACCTCACATTCTGTGAGACACGGCCTGTGTTGGTGGGAGGCTGCAGAGTCCACAGGGCCACTCAGCAAGGACCAGTCCCCGGGTCCACGCCGTGACTCACGATGCAAGGAGACGCAGATTGACCAGGCTGAAGAGGACGCCACGACCCACTGCTCTGGGACGAAGCAACCCCGGCACCCACTGTCCATGTGAGAAAGGGAAACATGAAACCTGAGGCCGCCTGCTTGTATTCACATACAGGAACCGGAAAGGCAGGAGGGAGGGCGTGCCCGGGGAGGGGCTTCCTGCCACCCACCTGCTCACAGTCCCTCCCTCTGAGCCACGCGAACAGCACAAGTGACATCGAAAGTGCGTGTCTTCCCTCTCAGAGGGGACGCCGCCCTCCCAGCCCCACGCCCTGCCCCACCCCCACCCCCAGGGCTCCGGGGGCAGCGCTCATTCCACCGCCCGGAGGCTGGCCCTGTGCGCCTGGCCAGCTGCTAATGGACTGACAGCATCAGTGGCTCCCAGGTGGCCCGGCTGAGACTGTAATTCACGGCTGCTAGGACACAGCCCCACTTCCACAGGAGGCCTCTGAACAGACGCCGGCGCTCCCGTTTACACAGAAGGCCGCGGAGGCCATGCCCCGGGCCCACAGGCCTGATCCGTTACCTTAGACTTGAGCAGCAGGTCCTCTTTGGTCACCTCCCCTATGGAGTCCAGGTGAGGGCAGAGTTCCCTGGAGTCCCCCATAGTGGCCCGGGCTCACCTACGAGAGGACACACGCGATTCAAGGTTACTGGCAGCCACTGCTGGTGGGAGCCGGGGAGGGCGGGGGAAGGAGTCCTGGCTCTGCACAGAGCAGTGGGGGACGCAGGGGGGACGCTGGACCTCCGAGCCTCACTCTCCATGACTGAGGATGTCAGAACCCGGCACAGGGCCACCCTAGGGCGAGCACTGGGCCAGCAGTGGGTGAGATGAGAGAATAACTGGTAGGGAGGACAAAGGCCCTGCCTGCGTTCAGGTTGCCACCTGCCAAAGAACCCACAACCGCTGCTCTTTCAGGAGGCCAAGTCCAGGGGCCCACCGCTGCCAAGTGCACGGGTGGGGAGGGGACAGCGTGGAGAGGCTGGGTGTCAAAAAGGCAAGTGGCAGAGGCTGCCTCCCGACCCTGGGAGCCAGCAGGACTGGCAGGGGCCTCCGTGAGGCCAAGTGCCCAGGCAGGGCCCTCACGTCCCGGAGAGCCCCACCTGCCGCCGCCTGAACACCCGATTCCGGGGCAGCCAGCGAGGCGGCACACCTCTGGAGGACGTGTCCCGGGAGCAGGGGGTCGTCAGGAAGCACAGCTCTGGGCGACAGGCTTCAAGCAAGGGCGGAGAAACAGCTTTGTCGGTTTGTGTAAGTGACACGCGTCCATCACAGAGAGATCAAAGTAAAACGGGGACACATCGCTGGTGACCTCGGGGCAAACGTCCACCCCGCACTCCTCTGCCGGTGGCCTTTTTCTCTTTTAGGTCAGATTTTAGAGATTTCAGCCTTGGGAAACGAACACTGCTTTTGTAGGCGCCTCCGGCGGGGCCAGAAGCCCCGTGTGGGGAGGGGGTCGGTCACACACACCAGGGGGCACCCACAGAGCTGGCGGGGTCTGGGAGAGCCCGTGGGTGGCACCAACGTCACTACTGACATCTCAGTGACGTGTCGCCGCGGGGTCAAAGGCACACAGAACCGACACCCTGGTGTATTGTTTACAACCTCCTGTGAATCTGTTTTTGTTTTTTTTTTTTTTTGTTTTTTTTTGACAGGCAGAGTGGACAGTGAGAGAGAGACAGAGAGAAAGGTCTTCCTTTGCCGTTGGTTCACCCTCCAATGGCTGCCGCGGCCGGCGCACCGCGCTGATCCGATGGCAGGAGCCAGGTGCTTCTCCTGGTCTCCCATGGGGTGCAGGGCCCAAGCACTTGAGCCATCCTCCACTGCACTCCCTGGCCACAGCAGAGAGCTGGCCTGGAAGAGGG
This sequence comes from Oryctolagus cuniculus, assembly GCF_051225735.1. Taxonomy (NCBI): domain Eukaryota; kingdom Metazoa; phylum Chordata; class Mammalia; order Lagomorpha; family Leporidae; genus Oryctolagus; species Oryctolagus cuniculus. Next base: position 232,967,359 of record NC_142867.1, on the reverse strand, counting down.
GCAACCGGGACAGAATCCGGCGCCCCGACCGGGACTAGAACCCAGTGTGCTGGCGCCGCAAGACGGAGGATTAGCCTAGTGAGCTGTGGCGCCGGCCTGTAATTATTTCAAAACACACTTAAAAATAACTGAGTAGTTTTTCCAGCTGCCTGGCGTCTTCAGCAGAACCAGACCCAGGAATCTGGCCGTTGATTAGCGCTCCACTCTGCTGCCAAGAAAGGCCCAAACCAGCCACAAAAGCAAATGGAGCCAAGAGCCATCCCGTCGAAGGCAGGGCTGTGTCGAGGACCCCAGGCCCCCATGGTCCCCCCGCCGTGGCCCACACTGCAGAGGCAGCTGGGGCATGACCGGCCCACACACCCGGACACCAGGCACTGACCAAGCTGGGCGTCAGCCCCGAGGCACGCTACCTGCTGCAACCTCCCATAGTGCCCAGCTCCACACTCCAGGGCACCAGCCCTTGTCTAGAGGCCTCACAGACAGGCACAGTCCGCTAACAGGAAACCCAAGTTAGCTGGGCTCACTGGCGCCCTTTTAACTCGCAGGGAATCTGAACGGGCAAAGATGGACACAGCTGCGACTCACCCCGGCTCCGCGCCTGGCCTCGTCCATGAATATCTACAGCCAGTCTTGTCTCTACCTCCGACTTCCTCTTGCCTTTTTTTAAGATTTTTTTTTTTATTTGAAAGGCAGAGTTACAGAGAGGTGGGGGGGGGCAGACATCTCCCTCCCTGGTCTGCACTCGAGGGGTGCACGTGGGAGCGGAGCTGGGGGCCTACCTCTGGGCGGAGCGAAGCCCACAGCAAGCGGCCAGCATTCACATTCTCCCAGGACAGCCGGCAGTGACGGGCTGCGGTGGTCTGGGGTGACAGGCGACCGTGGCCAAGGAACCTGGGGGACGAACCAGTGCGTTACAAGCAGGTCCTGTTATTCAAAAACCACTCTTACCACCAAAAGAAAGCTAAAAACAGCACAGAACTCCTCGCATCAGGGGCAGGTGAACTTCTCCATGGCTGGACGCTCTCCTTTCCACCCGCAGGCACAGTAAAACCCCACCACCCCTGGGACAGCTAAGAAGGCCTGGGCAGAGTTGGCACAGAGGCTCCGCCCCTCCTGGGTCCAGGAGCGCAGGGCCCTCCAGCGGTCACCACCAGGCATCACCTTTGAGATCCTTCAGACAGGAGACCTCGAACGGCATGCAGAGGGGGCCATGGGGCCTTCCTCAGGCTGCCACGGCCTGGCCGGGCCCTCTGGACAGGACGGCCGGGCCCCTCGGATCATCCTTAGAGCTCAGGGCCCCTGGCCCCCAGGTCATCAGTGAGCTCAGGCTATGGCACCACAGGGCTCATCGGCATGGCTGCAGCCCCCCTTGGCAGGCAGGGCAAAGAGGGAGAGGCAGTTAGAAGCTAACGTTTAAAAGAGTCACATGACAATGACAGGGTTCAAGGTTCTAAATTCCAGCCCTTCTTATGTGAACACTTGAAGACAGGTTTCTTGGTTTGCTTTTTTTTTTTTTTTATCCTTTCTGTGGAGGCCAAGGGCCCTGAGTTGGCATCAGTCCTATGCTATTTTAAGCTGCAGTGTGTGGTGTTCTTAGCATCTGTGGTATGTGCCCTGACTGCAGCTGGACGGTTGGCAACCGTGGAAGCCCGGTATGACCTTGGTACCTAGGACCAGGATGACGGCAACAGGCCCACTCTTTCTTGAAAAGTTTATTTATTTATTTGAAAGGCAGAGGCAAAGAGAGATCTTCCCCAAATGGCCACAACAGCCAGGGCTGGGCCAGGCCAAAGCCGGGAGCTTCATCCAGGTCTCCCCCGTGGGTGCAGGGTCAAAAGGAGTAGGGCCATCTTCTACTGCTTTCCCAGGCCATAGCAGAGAGCTGATCAGAAGAGGAGCAGCTGGGACTCGAACCGGTGCCCATATCTGATGCCAGCACTGCAGAGGTGGTGGCTTTACACGCTACGCCACAGCGCCAGCCCCTTAAAAATTCTTAATTCATGGGCCAACCAGAACAACCCTGTCCCGCTGCCTCAGTTTCCCAAGCTCTGTTCTGAATCACCAGGCTTCTCAGCTTCCAAACGCCAGCCGGGAACGCTGCCATTCCATATCCAACTGCACACAAATCACCAACAGCTTCAACAGCGTAAGCAGCAGGGAACACAAATCCAGTAAATAAACAAGGCCGTGTGCAGAGACCTAACAAGGACATTCTCTGCACCACTGTTAGTAAAAGGAGGGAAACTGGGTGTGCGTGAGCCCCAGCAGGCCACTGGGCAGACAACACCTGCTGCTGCACCATACAGGCAGCCACTAAGAACCGGGACGGGGGCTGGTGCTGTGGGCTAAACCTCCACCCACTGTCCTGGCTGCTCCTCTTCCCATCCGGCTCCCGCTGTGGCCTGGGAAAGCAGTAGAAGATGGCCCAAGGGCTTGGGTTCCTGTACCCACGTGGGAGACCCAGAGGAATCTCCTGGCTCCTGGCTTTGTATTGGCTCAGCTGTGGCCGTTGTAACCATTTGGGGAGTGAACCAGCAGATAGAAGACCTTCAGTCTCTCCCTCTTTCTGTCTGTAACTCTACCTCTTAAACAAATAAATGAAAAATCATAAAAAAAAAAAAAAAAAAAGAAAGAAAGAAAGAAACCGGGGCAGGAGCTTGGTGTGGTGGGAAAGACTCCACCTGGGCCGCCTGCACGTCTCCCGACAGTGCCCGAACTGCAGTCCTGCCTCTGTTCCCAGACCAGCTGCCTAGGGGCAGCAGGGCATGGCTCAAGCAGCTGGGCCCCTACTGCCCACATGGGAGACCTGGACTGAGTTCCCAGTCACTGCCCACATCGGTGGCAGGGACCCAGCTCTCTGAGCCATCGTGTGCTGCCTCCCAGGATGCATCAGGAAGAAGCAGGGATGGGCGGTGGAGCCAGGACTCGAGAACCAGGCACTCAGATAGGGGATGCAGGTGCCCAAAGTGGCAGCTTATTTTTTTTTTATAAATTAATATGATCTAGCACTTTTTAAAATTTTATTTTACAGGCAGAGTGGACAGTGAGAGAGTGAGAGTGAGAGAGAGAGAGAGAGAGAGAAAGGTCTTCCTTTTGCCGTTGGTTCACCCTCCAATGGCCGCCGCGGCTGGCGAGCTGCGGCCGGCACACCGCGCTGATCCGATGGCAGGAGCCAGGTGCTTCTCCTGGTCTCCCATGGGGTGCAGGGCCCAAGCACTTGGGCCATCCTCCACTGCACTCCCGGGCCACTGCACTCCCGGGCCACAGCAGAGAGCTGGACTGGAAGAGGGGCAACTGGGACAGAATCCGGCACCCCGACCGGGACTAGAACCCGGTGTGCCGGTGCCGCAAGGCGGAGGATTAGCCTGGTGAGCCGCGGCGCCGGCCCAAAGTGGCAGTTTAACAGCTTCACCCCATAGCTGCACCCACAGCAGGCTTGAAAAAGTCACTTGAAAGGCAGAGTAGCAGACCCAGGGGATGAGGGGGGACAGAGACACAGAGAGATCTTCCATCTGCTGGTTTATTCCCCAAATGCCTGTAATAGGCAGGGTTGGAAACTCCAACAGGGCCCCTACACGGGCGTCAAGGACTGAGAACCTGAGCCATTACCCGCTGCCTCCCAGGGTGTGCATTAGCAAAGTGTGGGATCGGAAGTGAAGGGAGCACGCGATCCCAGGCACTCCGACACGGGAGGCAGGCGTTCCAACAGGGGCTCAACCGCTACGCCACCACGCCCATTCCCACCCCAGCAGGCTTTTAACAGAAATGGTCGAGCTGATTATAGAGTGCATATGGAAACAAACAAACCAAGACTTAGCACAGTCAAAACATTTTTAAAAAGAACAAAGTTGGAGGACTTAGACCATCTGACTTCAAGACTCTAAAGCTACAATAAACAGCACCGAGTGGCGTCATCTCTTAGACTCCAGCATGAGACCTGAACACACGAGGACTTCAAAGTCAACAGAAAGGTGGAGTTAAGGGTAACGTTTTTATTTTAGTGCCCAAAAAAATCCCTCAAAAATCTGTAGTTGTCTTCATAGTACACATTTTCCATGAGGTTTCTGAAGCGCACTCATACACAGTCAAGTGACTTTCAACAGAGACGTTAGCATAATTCAATGGGCAAAAGATGGACTTTTCTTTTTTTTTCTTTTTCTTCTTTTTTTTTTTTTTTTTTTTTTTTACAGGCAGAGTGGACAGTGAGAGAGAGAGACAGAGAGAAAGGTCTTCCTTTTGCCATTGGTTCACCCTCCAATGGCCACCACGGCCGGCGCACTGCAGCCGGTGCACCGTGCTGATCCGAAGGCAGGAGCCAGGTACTCATCCTGGTCTCCCATGGGGTGCAGGGCCCAAGCACTTGGGCCATCCTCCACTGCACTCCCGGGCCACAGCAGAGAGCTGGCCTGGAACAGGGGCAACCGGAACAGAATCCGGCACCCCGACTGTGACTAGAACCCGGTGTGCCAGCGCCACAGGTGGAGGATTAGCCTAGTGAGCCGCGGCGCCGGCCAAGATGGACTTTTCAACAGTGGTGCTCAGATAACAACATCCATGTGGAAGAAACATGAACTAACCCCTACCCCGTGTCATACACAGGGATCGGGAGAAGCAGGCCTGTGTGCAGTGGGAAGCCAGCATCCCGGATAGGCGTGACCGGGAGTGCCAGCTCAAGTCCTGGCTCCCTAGCCTCCGACCCAGGATCCCGGGAATGCAGCTGGGAAGAAGTGGGTGAAGGCCCAAGTACTTGGATTCCTGATATCCTCATGGGACACCCCGGTGCAGTTTCTGGCTCCCGGCTTCAATCCGGCCCAGTCCCGGCCGTTGCAGGCATTTGGGGAGTGAACCAGGATGGAAGCTCTGTCTCTTTCCCCTTCTTTCCCTCCCTCTTTCTGTCACTCTGCCTTTCAAATAAAGTAAGTGTTAAAAAAAAAAAAATAATGGTCAATGAGCACATGAAAACACACTCGACATCATCGTCGTTAGAGAAACCCAAGGTAAACCCCGAGCTAACACCTCACACTCCCTAGATCAGAAACTGGAAGACAATTCCAAGTGTTGCTGAACTGATGGATTCTCATGTAGTCTGAGAGAGGGTTAAATGGTGTAAAAAGCTTTGGAAAGCAGTTTGGCAATCTCGTATAAAGCTAAACATCTGAGGGTACATCAAAGAGTTTGTGGGAAATGTGAAATCCAAACACAGAATCTTCATAATACATGTTTTTGATGAACTTTTAGAAGATCCCTAGAATGCACGGATTTCAATTTTTTGCACCAAAACAGGCTTTTTAAAAAAGATTTATTTAATTTATGTGAAATAAAGAGTTACAGAGAGGTAGGGGCAGAGAGAGGTCTTCCATCCGCTGGTTCACTCCCCAGATGGCCGCAACAGCAGGAGCTGCACCGATCCGAAGCCAGGAGCCAGGAGCTTCTTTTGGGTCTCCCACATGGGTGCAGGGGCCCAAGCCCTTGGGCCATCTTCTACTGCTATCCCAGGCCATGACAGAGAGCTGGATCGGAAGAGGAGCAGCCAGGACTGAACCAGCGCCCATATGGGTTGCTGGCACTTTGGGCCAGGGCTTTAACCCACTGCGCCATGGCGCTGGCCCCAATAGGCTTACCTTTAAACCCATTTTTCAGGAACCTGTTGAAACGTGCTCGTGCCCCTAGCATATGACCTTACAATTCCACTTGCAGGTAGACAGAGAGGAGACGCGAGAACGCCAGCGTCCACATCTCACACTTTCCACAGGAGCTTCAGGAAACAGAACACAGGCCCAGACAGGCCTCCCTGCGCACAGGACCTGGCCCTCCCTCCGTGGGCGGGCACTCAGGCCAGTCGCTCAGATTTCCCACTGATCCACACGGCACCAGACACAGCGTGTGTTATGGCCGTGCTCCCGAGAGAGAAGACTGAAACAGGAACGGAAGTCACAGGCCCACGTCACACAGAAGGGCCCCCATTGCTCCTCACTGGGGCCCCGCAAAGCCCTGGCGCCCAAAGGCGCTGGTTAAGTCAGGCACTCCGCAGGGCACTGACGCGGCAGTTCTGATTTTCAGGTGGCTCTAAGACCCCAGCCCCCCGCTTCAAGAGGGACGGCAGCCTCAGGACCCGTGCCGAGCCCCACGGCGCCCTGCCGCAGAGGCAGCTGGTCCTGCTGGACCCCGTCCCCGCCGCAAGTCCCACCTCCCCGTGCCTGCAAGAGCCCCTTCTCAGTGAAGCGGAGGGACTGTTCCAGAGAGCAAGACACGAAAAGGACTCTGGGGGTGGGTGTTGTGGTGCAGCCGGTCAAGCTGCTGCTTGGGACACCTGCCTCCCACATCCAAGTGCCGGTGGGAGGGCGCGAGTCCCAGCCACGCCCTCGCTTCTGATCCAGCTTCCTGCTCACACCCCCAGGGGGCAGTAGATGATGGCTCCAGAACTTGGGTTCCTGCCACCCATGCGGAAGACCCGGATGGAGTTGCTGGTTCCTGGCTTTGGCCTGGCCTAGCCCTGGCTGTGTGGACATGTGGGGAGTAAACTGGAGAACGGAAACACCTGTCCCTCTGTCTTCCACATAAATAAACAATCTTTTAAGAAGAGAGAGACCTCAGGGGCCAGAACTGCGGCCTAACAGGTTAAACCACCACACGCAGCGCTGGCATCCCACACAGGTGGAGTCCAAGTCCTGGTTACACAGACACTGGAGGTGCCGAGACTGCTCCAGCTCACAAGGCGAATGTGTTAGATGAGACAGGCGGAGACTTCCAGACCCAGGACGGGCAGGGCCTGCACCACGCCCCTCATAGCAGGAAGCTGGTACAGAAGACATGATGACTCTACACCCATCAGCATCCCTTAGGAGTAGGGGAATGGAGTCTCTCAGCCGGGAATGATATAGGCAGGCATACAAGATAAAACGGATCAGGTTTGTGAGCTGGGAGACCACGCCTTCACCACGCCCCTGTGTGACCTCATGCCCCTACCTGGCCACACCTGTGTGCCTACCTGCCAATCAGGTTAACTAACCACTCCCCTTTGGAAGCAGATTAAAGGCCTGGGACACAGTGGGCCTGCCCTTTTGCCATTGTGGGCCCTTGCTGCCCTGCACCTCCAGGGCGCGTGGCCTCTGGGCCACCCACCCCAAGCTTCCTGGCCTATACGCTCCTCCATGTGGCTGGCTCCTTAAAGAAAAGTGGGATGCACAGAGAAAGGGTGCTCCAAGAACAAGACCCAGGTTCAGGCCCCAGGAGCGGCTGGACCACCACGCTGCTGCGTCAGCAAGCCGCCAGGCCCGGAGCAGATCTGGCTGGGTGTGCTCGCCCCCCAGGCCCACCAGACCCTCCTCTCCTGGGGGCCAAGAGCAGGAGCGGGGGCAGGGCTGGGACGTCGGGAAGGGCACCAATGCCTGGCCCCAGCGAGATTTCCAAGATGCTTCATCCTGATAAGGGCTGGACTGGAGTGAGGGCAAAGGTGCTCCCCCTGCCCCCACGGGACCAAGTTCGGGTGGGACCTGGGGAGGGACGGCCACTCGACAAGGGCAGGACAGGCCGCACGTCCACCGCGCCCGGCTGCCTCGGGTGCCGTTACTCAGCATTTCCCAGGGCTCCGGGCCAAGCTCCTCCTCTCAGGGCAGAGCCAGGCCCTCAGGGCAGAGGATGCCCACCAGCCCTGCCGGGCCGGCCTCCCACACCCCCACGCTCCCCCTGCCTCTCAGCACGTGTGGCTTTTTTCCCTGCTTCCTGTCTCTCCATTCCCCCAAGTCCCAGACACAGCCCACACCCCCTCAGCCCAGCCTGAGCTTCCTGCGAGCCCAGCATCCGCCGAGCCGCCAAGCACAACTCAGCCCCCACCACGCCCTCGAGGTCTCTCCCGGCCCTCACTGACAGGCCTGTGTCTGGATCCTCACGACCACTCTGGGAGACAGCAGTGTCTCAAGCTCAGTCCACCTCCATCCAGGAGAAACTGGGGCTCAGCAGGCCGGGCAGCTGATGAGGTCATCACAGGGTCCCGGCTGAGGTCATCACAGGCTCCCGGCTGAGGTCATCACAGTGTCCCGGCTGAGGCCATCCCCCGGCTCCCGGCTGGCGTCATCCCCCAGCTCCTGGTTGAAGTCATCACACAGCTCCCAGTGAGGTCATCACATGGTCCCGGCTGAGGTCATCACAGTTTCCGGCTGAGGCTACCACTCGGCTCCCGGCTGGCGTCATCCTCCAGCTCCCGGCTGAGGTCATCACAGTGTCCTGCTGAGGTCATCACAGGGTCCTGGCTGAGGTTATCACAGTGTCCTGCTGAGGTCATCCCCCGGCTCCCAGCTGAGGTCATCACACAGTTTCTGGCTGAGGCCATCCCCCGGCTCCTGGCTGAGGTCATCACACAGTTTCCAGATGGCGTCATCACGCGGCTCCCGGCTGAGGTCATCACAGGCTCCCGGCTGAGGTCATCACAGTGTCCTGGCTGAGGTCATCCCCCGGCTCCTGGCTGAGGTCATCACACAGTTTCCGGCTGGCGTCATCACGCAGCTCCAGGCTGGTGTCATCTCCCGGCTCCGGGCTGAGGTCACCGTTCAGGAGCTGAACCCAGGACTGCTGTCAGCGCCCCAACAGCCCCCGGCCAGCCTGGCCTACGGGTGAGCTCCCCAAACACCCGCCCACCAGGAAAAGCCTCACAGGCAGCCCCTCTGAGCCTCCCTTCCCAGTGCGTCCTCTACAGTGGGCAGCCCTGAGCCTAGGCCAGCATCTGCGCAGCCCAAAGCCTGGCCCTACCCTTGCACCGGGCTCTGAGAGCCACTCGCTGGGAGCAGTCAGCGGTCGGGGGCAGCGACCAGCCACAGGAAGCCTCAAATCCTGCACCAAGCAGGAGGCCAGACGGAGACGACTCGGAACCGACCCAGACTTGCGTCCCGGCCACGGCCACTGAGGGCCAGGCTCCTAGGGCCTGAAATCAGCAGCTGGCTGCTCAGGTGACGCAGCCGGCGTCTGGCAGCCGGCGTCTGCCTGGCGATCAGGGCTTAATGGGATTTACGAGCATCCGTCTCCCTCCCACTCCGCGAAATCGCTGTCAGCCGGCATCCACATCACCCGCACTCGCTCTTGTCCCAGAGGGCAGCTGTCTTTGTTTCAAAGTCTTTGTAACAAATGGGAGCTGGTCTTCCAGAAACTTCTGTGTCTTTGATCCATGTTTGCTTGCTGGAGCCAAAGAGAACTGTCATTTTTTCTGTATCTTTAAATATTTGTTCTCTGCTTTCAAGTCTTCTCCGAGACTTCTCTTTTAATGATTTATGGGGAAGGCAGAGAGCTCCCATGTGCTGATTCACTCCCCGAGTGCCCCCACCACAGCCAGGGCTGCGCCAGGCCAGGCCCTCAATCCAGGTGGCCCACAGGGGGCAGGGCCCACACATGGGGGGCAGGGCCCAGCTACCTCGAGCTGCTTCCTCCCAGGGAGCCCACTGACAGGGGTGGGGTTGGGGCTTGAACCCAGGCACTCCCGGAGGGGGGGGGCAGGGGTCCCGGGGGCTGCTCGGGCTGGGCCAGAAGCGCGAGCCAGCCGGGCTGCTGTCTGCTGACCTGCGGGCTTTCCAGCACTGCACGTGTCCCCCGGTCAGGACTGGAGCCCACCGCACGTACTCTACAAACACCTTTGTCAAATGAAATGAAATTAAAAAAATGTTCAGACCCAAAGGCCCCAAAGCCCCCAAGCAGCTGAGGGTCTGAGAGGCTCACCACATGGCAGAGGGCTGGGAAAGGGCGGAGCCGCCCCGGGACGGACGAAGGCTGGGGCGGGGGGAGCCTGCCCAGACCCAGGGGGTGAGCCGGCAGAACCGGGTCTTGAACCCAGGGCCTGCAGTTCGGGCCTGTGCGCTGTCTGCCTCATCACCCTTCCGACCACATACCAGAACGCGCTGACTGAAGCCTGGCGCCCGACCCCCTTCCTCCCCAAGCACCCATCAGAGCACCCTGCATGTCACTCGACCCGGGATCTGCACCCGGACACGTCTCACCGAGAGCAGCGCCTGCCCACGCAGCAAATGCCCGATGGACTCTGCTGAAGGCTAACACTGGCTCCGCTCACCTCGCTGGATGCCACACGGTACCCAGCCAGCGCTCCATCGAGGTCCAGGAAAGGGACCAGCAAGCCAACCCCACCCCACCCCACCCCAGGCCGGCCCTGGACAAGCAGCCAGCCACACAGACCCCACCAAGACTCTGAGCTGAGCGGAACCCAAGCTCCCTGGAGGAAGCAGCCTCATCCCCCACCCCCCAGAGGCCCTGCAGCCCCTCGGCCCCGCCGCCCCCTGCCCTCTGCTAACGGAGACTGAACCGGAGCGGCCACAGACCGCTGGGTGTCGCCGGGCTCTCCTGGAGTGGGGTGGGAAGGGGGCCCGCGAGTCCACCTTGGTGGGAGGGCCCCGATCGGGCAGCTGCAGACGGCACTGGCTGGGTGCCCACAGCACACCCACGCGTCCGGCGCGCGCCGTGTGCATCTGGGCCTGGCTGAGCCAGTGCGCCCCAGGCAGGCTTCTGAGGCTTTGCAGACACCAAGGGGCTGTGCCAAGCAGTGCCGAGGCTCCTGGCGGCCCCATGGCCAGGAGCAGCAGCACCCATCAGAGGGACCGGCGAGGCACTGCCCTGGTCCCGGCGCGGGAGCCCAGCCCAGCCTCCGCAGGCCCCGCCCTCGGCTGGGCAGCCCGGATAGCCGCGCTGGGCCCGCCGGCCCGGCTCCACCTTCAGTATCCGCACTGCAAAGCGCAAAGCGGCTGCACGCATTTCGCAGGGTTCTGAGAGCCTCCAAGGCGCCTGCCACGTAGCAAGCCACACAACCCGAGGGCCGTCTCCCGACAGCACGGGCCCGGCCGGCCCCTGGAGACGACACGGACACTCGGACCTGCGCCACGGCCGGGCGCTGCAGGAGCCCCGCGTCGCACGTCCAGTGTACGCTCCCGGCACCTCTCCGGGGCGGGGCGCTGGAGGGGCGACCCAGCCCGCGAGCTCCCGCGGCCCTCGGGGTCGGCGCTGGGGCTGTAACCCGCCACCGCCGAGCAGCGGTCATCTTTTGTCCCGCAAGAGAAAAACGCACGTCAGGGCCCCCGGGAAACCAAAGCCACAGAGCCCCGAACGCCACGCGCAAGCCTCCAACGCCGCGTCAGAAAGCAACCCGGAGGCCGGCCTCCGTCCCGGCCTGCAAGCGGGGCGCCGGCACCCCAGAGGCCCCTCACGGGCGCCGGCCGCGAAAGCCAAAAGTGGCGGCGGCGCCGAGGAGGAGGCCACGGGCTCCGCTCACCTGGCCGCGGCGTGCGGCGCCGCTGGCCCGACCAGGCCCCGACCGCCCGGAGCGGGGCCAGCTGGGGTCGCTCCTCAGGAGAAAGGCCCGGCCCCCCTGAAGCAGCCTGCGGCGGCCCGGAACTCACCTGCCGCCGCCACAGCCCCCGCCGCCGCCTGTCAGTCAAGCGAGCCCTCCGCCGCGCTGCGCAGGGTCGTGCAGTCCGCTCGGCCGCGCCCCGCCTCCTCCCCCACAGCCGTCCAATCGGGCGAGGCCGGCGCCACGGGGGGGGCGTGGTCACGCGGGGGCGGTGCTGGTCGAGGGCGGGACCTGCTGGTTGGGGGCGGGGCCAGAGGGGCCGGCGCTCTGACATCACTGCGGCGCGCCGGAAGCGGCCCCCTGCCACTGTCCAGCGGCGGGGCGCCGGGACCGCCGGCCCGGCTGCCGCTATGCCAGTCACCGGGAAGACTTTCCGGCGGCGCCGGGCCGACTCGGAGTCGGAAGAAGATGAGCAGGACTCAGAGGAGGTTCGGTGCGTTGGGGGCGGGGCTCGTGCAGACCCGGAGCAATGTGCTTGGGGGACTGACCGCCGGCCAGGCCCAGCGCGGACGCTTGAGAATTGGGGTTGTGGACGGAGAAATTGAGGCGCCTGGGGGTGAGGTAGGAGCCCCAGGGCCGGGCAGCTGCGAGCGGGCGCGTGGAGGAGCTGACTGCGGTGGGCCCAGGCGCCGGGTCGCCCTCCGGCCTCGGCAGCAGACTCAGCCTGTGCGTGGTTTTTTGTTTTTCCAGATTAAAACTGGAGGAGACCCGAGAGGTGCAGAACTTGAGGAAGAGGCCCAACGGCGTGAGGTGGGTCCTGCGGACGCGAGGAGGACGGGGCAAGGGTGACGGACACTGCCGGCCAGGGACCCGCGTTCCCGGCCGCGACGCTTAGCCGGGACGTGCCCTGAGCCCTGTAGCCCGGGGCTGTGTCCCAAAGCTACCGCACGCCAGCAACTGCCCCCGGTGAATATGGGATGCCGGCAGTGCGGGCGGCGGCTTTAACCTGCTGCGCCACAGCGCCAGCCGGGACTCCGGTTCGAGTCCTGGCTGCTCCACTTCTGATCCAGCTCTCTGCTGTGGCCTGGGAAAGCGGTGGAAGATGGCCCAAGTGCTTGGGCCCCTGCACCCGCGTGGGAGACCTGGAGGAAGCTCCTGGCTCCTGGCTTCAGCTCGGCGCAGCTCCAGCCGTTGCGGCCATCTGGGGAGTGAACCAGTGGATGGAAGACCTCTCTCTCTGTCTCTCCCCCTCTTTCCCTCTCTCCCTCTTTCCCTCTCTCCCTCTTTCCCCCTCTCTCTCTCTCTCTGTCTCTACCTCTCTCTGTAACTCTTTCAAATAAACAAATGAATCTTTTAAAACAAAAAAGATTTATTGATTTAAAGGCAGAGTTACAGAGAGAGAGATCTTCCATCGCTGGTTCACTCCCCACATGGCTGCAACAGCTGGGGCTGAGCTGAAGCCAGGAGCCAGGAGCTTCTTCCAGGTCTCCCACGCGGGTACAGGGGCCCAAGGGCTTGGGCATCTTCTACTGCTTTCCCAGTTGCACTAGCAGGGAGCTGGATCGGAAGTGGAGCAGCCGGGACTCGAACCAGCGCCCATGTGGGAAGCCAGTGCTTCAGGCCAGGGCGTTAACCCACTGCACCGACCCCAGAAAACCTTTTTGAGGGATGTTTAACATCCCAGCAGATGTACAGACTGTAGTCTGTCAGCAGCTCTCCTCCTCTGGGACACGTAGGCCGTGTAAATGTGCACCAGCCGTAGAGCCGCAGTATTATTCTCTTACACTTGTCTCCAGCTCACCTGCAGAGTCCCTTTCGGCAAAATCTTGAAAATGAGATCGCCAGGCCAGGGTGGTGTCCGCTGGTGTCCACCTCACTCAGCACCCCCTCCCCAGCACCCACAGTGCTCGTGAGCCCTGGCTCGGTCCTGGGGTCTTCCGCTGGCTCTGGTGTCTGCCTCTCAAATGCCGCCCTAAAGTGACGTCGCACCTTCAGGCCTGAGTGTGCCTGAGTGGTCTCGGGGTGTGCGAGTCCTCTCTCCTCTCTGGTTCTGCTCAGTGCTGCCGCCCTGCTGGTGGGAGAGAAGGTACAAGAAGAGACCACGCTGGTGGTAAGTATGGGGTCCTCCGCGTGGCCGCTGTTCCGTGGCCGGAAGCCCCGCCGCGTGTGCAGCTGCCTCCCTGCGCCGTCTGCTCCCCGCAGGACGACCCGTTCCAGATGAAGACGGGCGGCATGGTGGACATGAAGAAGCTGAAGGAGAGGGGCAAAGAGAAGTAAGTGCGGGCGGGCGGGGCGGCCCCTCGGCCTGCGCCCAGCTCCACGCGTGCGCCCGGCCGTTCCGCGTGACGGGGCCGCTTCTGCAGGAGAGAGGCTCACCCAGCCCACAGCCCTGGTTTCTCAGCCGCGTCTGGCGGTGGCCTGAGGTGGAAGAGACAGGCAGTGGCTGGGCGTGTGGCCTCTGCTTCTCTGTCCTCCCAGCCTCACCAGGGCGCGCTCGTGGGCGCCCCCTCTGAGCACCGCCGGCCTCAGTACCTGACCCTGGGATGGCCTGTCACCACGCGGGCCCTTGGGACCGGGCAGAAACGACACCGACTGGCAGCGAGCTCGGCGGGGGCGGGGGTGCCCCTGTGCCCGTGGTCTCTCGACCCCTGGGGGTCTAAGAGTGCTCTCAGATAGTTCACAAGCTTAAGGACCACCGCTCATTCCCCACGGGGGCGCCGGAGGCCCTGGTCTCCTGCCGGGCGTCCTGGGCTCCTCCGCGTGTCCCGCCATCCCGCAGCGTCTGCTTTCTCCGGCCCTGAGCAGGGCGTCTCCTGTGCTCGGCCTTCCTCACTGCGCAGCGCACACACACACACACACCCACGCACACACGCACACACGCCCCGCCCAGGGTGACGGCGGCTCCGCCCACTCGGCTCTGTCCCCGCTTGCAGGATCAGCGAGGAGGAAGACCTCCACCTGGGGACGTCGTTCTCCGCAGAAACCAACCGCAGGGACGAGGACGCGGACATGTAGGTGTCTCCTGGCCGCGCCCTCGGAGCTGGCATTTCTAGAATTTTCCTGGAAGACACCGAAGTTGCCCCTCCTCCCGCCTCTCGGGCTTGAGAGCTTTGCAGGCCTCTCCAGAGCCCATGAAAAGGGGCCGAGGACTGGCAGTGCTCCCGGCGCTGCCGGCGGAGCGGCGGCCTCGCCATCAGAGAGCCGGCAGCGCCTGCGGTCGGTGCTCTAGGTTGAACACTGCCGACTCCGCTTCCCCGCGGTCTGATGGGCACTTCCGGGTTGGGGCGCGGGGAGCCCTGCCCGGGCGGGGCCTGTGGTGAGCGCCCCGCCCCGCCCCCCCCCCCCAGGATGAAGTACATCGAGACGGAGCTGAAGCGGCGGAAGGGCATCGTGGAGTGCGAGGAGCAGAGGGTGAAGCCGCGGAGCGCGGAGGACTGCCTGTACGAGCTGCCCGAGAGCATCCGCGTGCGCTCCGCCAAGAGGACGGAGGAGATGCTGTCCAACCAGATGCTGAGCGGCATCCCCGAGGTGGACCTCGGCATCGAGTAGGCGCCGCCCACCCGCGAGTCACGTGCCCCCGCCCCGCCCCCGAGGCCAGGCCGCGCCCCGCCCCGCCCCCGAGGCCAGGCCAGGCCGCGCCCCCCCCAGCCGCCCTCCCTGGTCCCGTTTCTGGGCTACGAAGTCTGCTTTGCAGGGGGAAGGAGTACGGTGGGGGGGGTCTGGAGCCCCTTCTCTGGCCTCCAGGCTCCGCCTTAGCAGCCCCCTCCTCTGAGGCCGGTTCCCCCTGAGCAGCAGAGGGCGCCCCCTGTGCCCTCGGCCCTGCCCTGACGGCGCTGGGGCCTCCCCCGCAGTGCTAAGATCAAGAACATCATCTCCACGGAGGACGCCAAGGCCCGCCTGCTGGCCGAGCAGCAGAACAAGAAGAAGGACAGCGAGACGTCCTTCGTGCCCACCAACATGGCCGTGAACTACGTGCAGCACAACCGCTGTGAGCCCCAGCCCCCAGCCCGTGGGAGGGGTCCCGGGGCTCCTCCCCCCTGACTCTCCCCCTGACTCTCCCCTGGTCTCTCGCTGCAGTCTACCACGAGGAGCTCAACGCCCCCATCCGGAGAAACAAGGAGGAGCCCAAGGCCCGGCCCTTGAGAGTGGGCGACACGGAGAAGCCCGAGCCCGAGAGTGAGTCCCGCGGGGCCGGGCGGGGCGGGACAGAGCCTGGGCTTCAGGGCCGGGATGCCCGCGTGGAGCCCGCCCGGCCCTCCCCACGCCGCGGTGTCCCCCTCTAAGTGGGGCTGCACCAGAACGCGCCCCTGGGCGTGCGCTCGGGACGCACCAGGCTGCCGAGCGCAGAAGAGACGGCAGGAAGCTGCCGTCAGCAACCTGGAGCTACAAGTCACTCGTGTAACCGGCAGTGAGGGGCCTGCTGCGTCCACGGGCTGGGTCAGGCGCTGGGGCTCCCGTGGAGGAGGCTGGGGGTGCCAGTGGGGCGCTGTCTTCTCCTGCAGGGTCCCCTCCCAACCGCAAGCGGCCCGCTAACGAGAAAGCCACTGATGACTACCACTACGAGAAGTTCAAGAAGATGAACAGGCGGTACTGAGGGGGGCGGCTGCCGGCCCCGGGCACGCGCTCCCGAAACAGGCTCACCCAGGCTTGCCTGGGGGTCCTCAAGCACGCAGGTTGTCAACTTTGAAAAACTGGGTTTACTTTGTGTGTTTTGGGGACAAACTCTGCATTATTAAATCTTGTTTGTAAATAGACTGGCTTTCTCTCTTTGTTCTGGTCTGGGAGGGAACAGCTGTGTGTGCCCGGTGGTCCCGGCCTCGGCTTGGGCTCTCAGTGGTGGACATGGACTCGTGTCCTCCACTTCCAGACACTGGGGAGGGACGCGTCCACGGCTCAGAGCAGCAGCAGCTGGGACGACCTCAGCGGACGCCTGCATTTTCTGACTTCTGCAAAATGGCCTCTCTCTCTGCAAGGGAGAACTCCCTGTCCTCCCCCGTGTGGGGCTGGATTATTAAATACAGAGCGAGCGCGGCCTCGTGGCCTTCAGCAACACCAGGTGACGCTCTCACAGCCCGAGGCCTGGGGGGCTCAGATGTCAAACTGAGCTCCTGAGAAACGGGTTCTCCTTCCGTTCTTGTTTTTTGAGGTGATTTATTTGAAAGAATTAATTACAGAGAAGGAGAGCCAGAGGCAGACCGCGAGCGAGATCGTCCCAGCTGAAGTTCATCCTCCAAACGGCGGCAGCGGCAGGGCCTGGCCCGGAGCTTCCCCGGGTCTCGCACGTGGCTGCAGGGCCCCGGCACTCGGGCCTTTATCTGCTGCTTTCCCAGGGGCATTTAGCATCGAGGTGGGACTCAAACCCTCTACACCACAGTGCCGGGCCCCTCCGCTGACTCAAAAGACGGAGACGCTCCGACCGGCTGGCCGAGGTGTTTCCCTGGACGGGCCAGGGAAGCAGTGGGCTTGAGACTTGTGGACTGGCCGAGTGCAGGCCCCGTGGCCGTGGAGGCTTGGTGCACGCCGACTGGCCGAGTGCAGGCCCTGTGGCCGTGGAGGCTTGGTGCACGCCGGACTGGCCGCGTGCAAGCCCCGTGGCCGTGGAGGCTTGGTGCACATGGGCCAGATCGGACCCTTGCTCACTGCTCCTAATCCCTCGAGTCTCGGTTTTCTCATCGATAAAATGGAGAGGGGCCAGGCGTTGTGGGGCACTTGCGACGTGAGCACCAGAGTGCCAGTGCATAGCCCAGCTGCCGCGCCTGGGACACAGCTTCATGCCAGCTCCCCTAGGAAGACAGCAGAAGATGGCCCGTGTGCGTGGGCCCCTGCTCCCATGAGAGAGACAAGGACGGAGTTGCCGGCTCCCGGCCTTGGCCTGGACCAACCCCAGCTGCTGCATGTGTTTGGGGAGTAAACTTGGGGCTGAAAGGTCTCTTAACTGTCAGATAAAATGAAAATAAATTTTAAAAATTTAAATAAATGAATAAAATGGTTAAAAAACCAACAATAGGGGCTGGTGCTGTGTCGTAGTAGGCTAAGCCTTTGCCTGTGGTGCTGGCATCCCATATGGGCCCCAGTCTTTTTCCCTGCTGCTCCACTTCCGATCCAGCTCTCTGCTGTGGCCTGGGAAAGCAGTGGAGGATGGCCCAAGTCCTTGGGGCCCTGCACCCACATGGGAGACCTGGAAGAAGCTCCTGGCTCCTGGCTTTGGACTGGCTCAGCTGCGGCCATCTGGGGAGTGAACCAGCAGATGGAAGACCTCTCTGTCTCTCCCTCTTACTCTGCCTCTCAAGTAAATAAAAAATCTTTTAAAAGCGCACACCTTGTTTAAAATATGCATACATTGGTTATACATCAAAGGAACACAAGAGACCAGCTGAGACTTCCGTGAGCAAAACCAGAACAATCCAAGGAACAATACAGTAGTGGGTTACAACCCAGAGTGAAATCAGCGGCCGAGGGCCCACACTGCTGTAATAATTGAGTGAATAAGTACGTGGAGAGGCCGGCCGTGGGGAGCATGGGTAGTTCTGCGCCGCTGTTGTCCCGAGGAGTGGGGCAGCTTCCTGCCCCTGGGGTGGACAGCTGCAGCCTCATGGCCTCCGTCACGTGGGCAGCGCTGCCCTGGGTATGGCAGGTGAAGACACGGCTCCACTCCCGTGACCCCGCTCCCCAGCCTGGTCAGAGCGGCACCGTGCCTGTTTCAACAGAGGGAGAACTTGCAACAGCTTTGACCAGTGCTGTCCAGTACCCAAGGCCGTCGAAATAAGGGAAGTCTAAGAAACCATCAGGGGTAACCGCAGATGTGGCAACGAGACGGGGAGGGGGTGGGTTCTGGGGCAGAGAAAGTAGAGATCGGAACCAACTGATAGCCAAATACTACTTACAGCATACCAGTGTGAAGATTTTAGTAACAGGGGAAACTGTGGGGGTGCGGCTTATGGGGTCTCTCCGTACTGTCTCGTCAATTTTTCTGTAAGTCCAAAACTGTCCTTAAAAAAAAAAAAAAAAAAAAACAACACTGCGTATCCTTATAAAAATACAAAAACCAAACCGAGGTCTCCTGGGAGCCCACTTGCCGGAAGCAGGAAGCCGCGCTGCCCCTAAAAAAGATGGCGGACACCGGAGACAGCTATAGCCCGCCCCGAACAAAGATGGCGGCGGCGGCGGGGTGGAACCGGAAGAGCGTGTCTGGCGGTAGCGCCGGTCGGTGGTCAGCGCAGGAAGGCGCGGGGAGGCGCGGGTCTGGGCATGAAGCTGGGCCGGGCCGCGCTGGGCCTGCTGCTGCTGGCGCCGTCGGTGGTGCGGGCGGTGGAGCCCATCAGCCTGGGTCTGGCCCTGGCCGGCGTCCTCACCGGCTACATCTCCTACCCGCGCCTCTACTGCCTGTTCACCGAGTGCTGCGGCCAGAAGCGGAGCCTCAACCGGGAGGGTAGGCGGGGGTGGGGGCTGGCGGCGGCGGGGCTCCGGCCGCAGGACGGGCGGAGGCCTGGGGGAGCCGAGCTGCAGGGTGGGCGGCTCCGCGGGCGTTCTCCGAAGAGCTTGTCTCCGTCGTGGTCGGAGCCAGGGCACCAGGGACTGGGTCCTCTCCCTGCCGGGCGCTGGGCCTGGAGGAACCGAGCAGGGGCCCTGGGGCCGCGGGGCCAGGACGTCCCCAGCAGGCGGGACTCGGGCGCTGACCCCTCTGGCCAGAGGCTGGAGGATCCCCCGCTCCTCACCGGCCCTGTCTTTGCCAGCGCTGCAGCGGGACCTGGACGACAAGCTGTTCGGGCAGCATCTGGCCAAGAAGGTCATCCTGAACGCCGTGTCCGGCTTCCTGAGCAACCCCAAGCCCAAGAAGCCGCTCACCCTCTCCCTGCACGGCTGGACCGGCACTGGCAAGAACCTGGTCAGCAAGATCATCGCGGAGAACATTTACGAGGGCGGCCTGAGCAGCGACTACGTGCACCTGTTCGTGGCCACGCTGCACTTCCCCCACGCCTCCAATGTCACCCTGTACAAGGCAAGCGCCCCGCTCCCGGCTGCGGCCGCTTCGTCGTGGGCAGGGGTGCGGGAGTCCCTGCGGAGGGGAGTGAGCCCCAGCCTGGCGCCCGCCTCAGTTTCCCTTTGAAAGGTGTGGCAGCTGCAGAGGGGTTGAGGGTGCGGCTCAGTGGGCGCGGTGCCTGGAGGGATCCCAGGTCGTGGGCACGGTGCCTGGAGGGATCCCAGGTCGTGGGCGCGGTGCCTGGAGGGGATCCCAGGTCTCATTCATGTTGTCCAGGAGGAAGCAGGCACGTGTTTGTTTAGCCTAACTGTTGCAAACTGGGCTCCCAGGGCAGGTCACTGATTAACAGCCCCTGCTCTCCCACCTGGAGAGGCTCACAGGTGCGTGGGAGGCTTCGCACCCATCACCCTGCCAGGCACCCGAACCTCAAGCATAGGCTCACTGTGATCTTTCAGGGGCCGGGCAGCAGACCCCAGTGTGGGCAGGATGGGGGCGCTCACTGGTGTGAACTCATTCTGCCTGCGTGAGCGTGTCCCCACCCCCACCCTGACCCGGGCACGCTGGGCTCTCGGTGCTAAAGCCAGGAGCATTCGGCGCTGGTCCTTGTGGTCTGGTTGCGGCTGCACCTGGGCGACTCCGGGCAGGTGTCCCGGCCTGCCTGTGCCACTCAAGTGTCCCCCAGCAGCGGGGCCGCAGCAGTAACCGCCGTGGCGGGCTCCAGGGGGGCCGTGTGGGCGCCGCTGGGACCAGCTCTGTGCTCTGTGCCCGCGGTGAGCGGGCGCCGTGTGTCTCCTGTCGCTCACGGAGTCCAGGTGGCAGAGGCGACATCCTGGGCTGTGGGGGGCCGAGCAGATCTGAGGGAGCCCCCGCTCCAGCGGTGACTGCCCCCTTGGCCAGGGCAGGCGGCTGCCGCCCGCCTCAGCTTCCAGGCGGCACTGTCACCGGAGCCACAGAGGCCCCGTCAAAACTGAAAGGCGGCAAGACTGACGCCGTAACTTCCAGAATCTTCCCCAGACGACAGACAGCGGATGGCCCTGTTGTCACGGGGCGGGGGGCACGGGGGGCACCGCCCACTCGTTTAGAACCAGAGCTCAGGTCTTAGATGTCCTCAAGGGGTCCTGTCCTACAGGAGGCCCCAAGTGTGTGCTCATGGAACACTGTCAGGCACGGGGTCCAGGGCCCAGGCGCGTCGCTGCCCACGGAGCCGCCGCCGGCCCTCCCGCCCTCCCCCTCTCCAGGCCGCTCTGCGCTTGCTCTCCGCCTCCTTCCCCAGTGCCCGGGATACGCGTGGGCGATGCTCACAGCACGGACTCCCCCACCCAAGCGTGGGGCTCGGGAAGCTGGCAGGGTCGGTTCAGAGCCGGCTCCGCCACACTGATCTTACAGTCTCGGGCAAGGTGACTAAGCGCTTGTTGGCCTCAGTTTCTTCATCTGTCCAATGGGTATGGTGGCGCCCGCTGCACGGGGTGTTCAGGGAACCACAGGGCTCACATGTGCAGTGCTCTGAGCAGAGCAGCGGGCACACGGCACCAGGAAGCGCAGGTGGTGGGCGCTGGCCCGAGGGCCCGAGGCTTCGCCAAGAAGCCGGCACTGACCTCTGCCCCGCACCCCAGGATCAGTTACAGCAGTGGATCCGAGGCAACGTGAGTGCCTGTGCCAGGTCCATCTTCATATTCGATGAGATGGACAAGATGCACGCCGGCCTCATCGACGCCATCAAGCCTTTCCTGGACTACTACGACGTGGTGGACGAGGTCTCCTATCAGAAGGCCATCTTCATCTTCCTCAGGTGAGGGCTGGGCCGGGGCTGGCTGGGCCGGTTCTGGGCCCCCGGGAGCGGAGCCGTGACCCCGCTGGGCGTGTCTTGCAGCAATGCGGGCGCGGAAAGGATCACAGACGTGGCTTTAGACTTCTGGAGGCGTGGAAGGCAGAGGGAGGACATCAGGCTGAAGGACATGGAGCACGCCTTGTCCGTGTCCGTCTTCAACAACAAGAACAGTAAGTGGCCCCTCCCGTCCACCGCCCCGCAGCCCTGGTCCTGTGCGCCCGGCACTGCCCCGGCCCCTTCCAGCCCGCGAGGCACAGGCCCGGAAGCGGCGTCGCGCTGGGAACCTGCAGAGCACTGGCCCATTTCTGCAGCTGCCGGTTCTTGTAGAAGCCGAGCAGATGGTGACCAAGGATGGCTGTCGGGGAGGTGACCGCTGGGCCCCCGCTGTCTCAGCACTGCCCACGTGTCCGTTTCGTCCCATCTCCTTTCAGTAACCTTGGGGGGAGAAACTGCGGCTGTCCCTAGTGTGCCGGTGAGGATGAGGCTCGGGCAGACGGGCGCCCTGTCCCGTGTCCCCGGTGCCAGAACCGGAGCTTGTGTTGCTCGCTGCTTCTCTCATGAATGTCATCCGTACCTTTGGCCTTGAACCCCGGGAGGTGGAGAGCCGGCAGGACGGGTGCCGACTCACAGACTAAATCCTGCACGTCCCCAATGGGGGCCGGCGGCCCAGAGCCTGCGCCGTGCCAGCTTGCAAAGCCACTCTGGGGGACCCGCCTGGGAATCAGGCAGACCGGCTGGGCTGCTGCTCCGGTCACAGGCAGGTGCCAGATACCCCCAGGCTTACTGAGCACCTGCTAGGTTCACACAGCCAGTGGGGAGAAAGACATTCCCACCCTCACCCAGCTTCCCCTTTTTTATTATTATTATTATTTAAGATTTATTTGAGAGGCAGAGAAAGAGAGAGAGAGGTTTTCCATCCGCTGGTTCACTCCCCAGATGGCTGCAACAGCCAGAGCTGGGCTGATCCGAAGCCAGGAGCTTCCTCCAGGTCTCCCACGCGGGTGCAGGGGCCCAAGCACCTGGGCCATCCTCCACTGCTTTCCCAGGCCACAGCATAGAGCTGGATCGGTAGTGGAGCAGCTGGGACTTGAACCAGCGCCCGTAAGGGATGCTGGCACTGCAGGCAGCGGCTTTACCCGCTACACCACAGCACCGGCCCCCAGTTTACATCTTAATGTCAGTAAAGCCTGTCAGATGGTGGGAGATAACATGTGTGCCCCCCCCCCCACAGGTGTATGTATGTTCTCTTCTTGCCCCCAGCGGGGAGAAGAAACTAAGGAAGGATCTGGGGGTGCTGGGACACGCATAAGCTGGATCTGAGTGGACAGCTCCCTGGGAGGGTGGGAGGGAGTGGGCCGACGAGGCCCTGCAGTGGGCACAGGCCAGGAGTGGCAGCTGCTCCGGGAGGAAGTGGAGGTGAGCAGGGCTGAGAGCGGGGGCGCAGGTTACGGAGGCCTTGGGTTTGATTCCAGGTGGGAGAGGCGCTGAGGCTTCCGAGCAGGTGGTGGCTCGGCTGGCGCTGGGCTGTGCCGGCTGCCGGGGGCGCAGACCGAAGGCAGCAGGGGCCAGGAGACCGGCGCGGTAGCTGTCGGGTGGGGCGAGGTGCTGGGATTCTGGGGTCTTGGAGGTCGAAGTGGGGACTCCCTCGGGGCTGTGTGGGGGAGGAGTGTGGCTTCAGCGGCTGGAAAGGGACACTGGTGCGGGGCAGGTCAGCCGCGTGAGGGTGTGTAGGGCCTCCAGGCAGGGGCGCGAGCAGGAGGTTGGCCGCTGTGGTTTGTCGGGGAGGCTGCGCGGTGGGGGTGCCCCTTTGGGCATCAGCAGTAGGTGCTTGTGCAGCCATGGGCTGAGACCCCAGGTGTTACTTTTTAAAAGATTTCATGTCTTTATTTGAAAGGGTTACAGAGAGGGAGGGTGAGATAGAGGTCTTCCATCCGCTGGTTCACTCCTCAGATGGCCGCAACGGGCAGAGCTGAGCCAGGCCAAAGCCAGGAGTTCCATCCGGGTCTCACACGTACGTGCAGGGACCCATCTCTGGGCCATCTTCACTGCTTTTCCCTGGGAGCTGGTGCCCGTTTGGGATGCCAGCGTTGCGGCTTTACCCGCCACGCCACAGCGCCAGCCCTGAGGTCCCTTGTTCTGCGAAGCTTCCTGTCTTGGCTGGTCTGGTCCTTGTCACTCAGACTGCGTCCGGGGGACACCCCCCCCCCCCCCAGCCAGCCCTCGCTGCGTCTACACTGCTCACCTGGCCCACTCTCCAGTGTCCCCAGCACCGCCTGAACCTGTGAATTCACTGGTTTGTCCCCTGTCTCTGCACCCAGAAGGGGAGACCCATGCGGGCAGCGTCCACCCTGGCTGGCTCTCTGCCCCTTTCCCAGGGCCGAGTGGGAGTCTGCACGTGGGAGGCCTTCCAGCGAGCTGGAGGGGGCAGGCAGCGTCCCAGCCCTCACCGCTCCGTGTCAGTTCTTTCCCAGGGCCACAGGTGAGCCCCGCCCGGCCAGTCCCGCCTTTGGTCGGCACCAGTTGTGTGCACAGCAGTGCTGGTTGGGGGAGCAGGGTCAGAGGACGCTGAAGCGAAACGGCTCAGGGGGAGAAAGCCGTGGGGTGCTGGGCGCCCCGTGGCCGACAAGGAGGGAGCGAGTGTTGGGTCAGGGTTCCAGGAGCCTGGAGGGGGACTGGGCAGGTGCAGCGCCAGCCCCTGTGGGAGGGGGACACACGGCACGGCCCCTGCCCAGAGGGACCAGGTGCACTTGTCTGGCCCCTCCCACTGCTGGGAGCCGATGGAGGCCCTGGACGAAAGGGCGTGGCCGGCCCAGCCCTTCCCTGGGAACCCGCCCCTCCTTTCACTGTCTTGAAACTCTGCCAGCCTGAGAACCAGCTTCCTCCCGGCCGCCTCTGCTGGCCCAGGCCTCCTGGGCCGCGAGCCCCTCTTCACCGGTGGGCAGTCGCATGCGTGGAGCCCCCCTGGGCCGCGAGCCCCTCTTCACCCGGTGGGCGGTCGCGCCCGTGGAGCCCCCCAGGCCCCCTGGGCCGCGAGCCCCTCTTCACCCGGTGGGCGGTCGCGCCCGTGGAGCCCCCCAGGCCCCCTGGGCCGCGAGCCCCTCTTCACCCGGTGGGCGGTCGCGCCCGTGGAGCCCCCAGGCCCCCTGGGCTGCGAGCCCCCTGCAGGTGGCCAGGCGCTCCCTGGGGCCGGTGCGAGGGGCACAGAGCGGCCGGGTGTCGGACAGGACAGACAGACGGCGGAGGGTCGGTGGGGACAGCACCTTCTGCTCCTCGCAGGTGGCTTCTGGCACAGCAGCCTGATCGACCGCAACCTCATCGACTACTTCGTCCCCTTCCTGCCGCTGGAGTACAAGCACGTGAAGATGTGCATCCGGGTGGAGATGCGCGCCCGGGGCTACGCGGTGGACGAGGACGTGGTGAGCAGAGTGGCCGAGGAGATGACCTTCTTCCCCAAGGACGAGAGGGTCTACTCGGACAAGGGCTGCAAGACTGTGTTCACCAAGTTGGATTACTACTACGACGACTGACAGCTGACGGCTTCGAGTGAAGGAGGAACAGCCCCGCCCGGGAACCGGACAAACCTCGTCTACACTGCTCTGAGCCGCAGGCTGTCGCCGCTCAGGGACGGCGGACATGGACGCGAGGCCCTCGCGCCCAGCTCCCACAAGCGATCATGATTTTTTTTAAATTATATTTTAATTTCAAGTGTTTCTGTTTCAAGGAAGGATGAATGTTTTACTGAAAATGTGGTAACTTTATTTAAAATGGTTTTTAACATTATGAGAAACTTTTTAGAATGTAAGCTGTTGGCTTTTATTTTTTTTTTAATTATTCATTTATTTGAAAGATGGAGTTACAGAGGGAGAGACAGAGGCAGGGAGATCTCCCATCTGCTGGTTCGCTCGCCAAATGGTCACAATGGCTGGGGCTGGGCCAGGTCAAAGCCAGGAACCTGGAACTCCATCCAGGACTTCACGTGCGTGCAGAGGCCCAAGAACCTGGGCCATCCTCTGCTACATTCCCAGGTGTATTAACAGGGAGCTGGATCAGAAGTGGGACGGCTAGGGTTTATTTATTTGACAGAGTCATAGACAATGAGAGAGAGACAGAGAAAGGTCTTCCTTCCGTTGGTCCATCCCCCCCCCCCAATGGCCGCTACGGCCGGCACTGCGCCAATTCGAGCCAGGAGCCAGGCACTTCCTCCTGGTCTCCCATGGGGTGCAGGGCCCAAGCACTTGGGCCATCCTCCACTGCCTTCCCGGGCCACAGCAGAGAGCTGGACTGGAAGAGGCGCGACCGGGACAGAATCCTGCGCCCATATGGGATGCCAGTGCCAGAGGTGGAGGATTAACCAAGTAAGCCACGGCGCCGGCCCATATTTATTTATTTTTAAAAAGATTTTATTTGAGAGGGAGGGAGGGAGGGGGAGAGAGAGAGAGGGAGAGAGGGAGGGAGGGAGGGAGGGAGGGAGGGAGGGAGGGAGAGGTCTTCCATCCGCTGGTTTGCTTCCCAGCTGGAGCTGGGCTGATCCGGAGCCAGGAGCCAGGAGCCTCTTCCGGCTCACCCACACAGGTGCCTGCTTTCCCAGGCCATAACAGAGAGCTGGATCGGAAGAGGAGCAGCAGGGACTCGAACCGGCGCCCATTTGGAATGCTGGCACCACAGGCAGAGGCTTAGCGTACTGCACTGTAGCACTGGCCCTAGCAGCTACGATTTAAACCAGTGACCACGGGGGATGCTGGTGTCGCAGGCGGGGGAAGCCACTGGACCACAACAGCAGCCCGTGTGTCCTAAGTTCCTGTCATTGTAATGTACATCGTGAAGCAGCACGGCCCGTGGCGTTTGTCCTGTGGGACAGCATGAGGGGAGACAGGCTCAGCAGGGGCCAGTTCCACCCCAGGGTGACCACAGCCAATGCTGCTGGGAGCTGCTGCTATGGATTTGTTCTGAGAGGAGAAGTGTGGTGGAGGCAGGAGGCGCAGAGTCACTGCACAGACCCCAGAGTCCAGTGAAAGCAGGCCAGAGGGGAGCAGCCCCCAGACTCGTTTATTTCTGTTGGTACAGCAGCTTATATAGCCGAGGCAGCCAATCCGGTCAAGGGGTGGCTTATGCCCTAACCAATCGCGGGCTGTTGCCAGGCAGGCGCCATTGCCAGGTGGTTTCCCAGGGAGTTTCCGAAGCCATTCCTGAGTAACTGGCGCGCCCTTGCCAGCGGCCATCTTGGCATGGCCTTCTCATTCTACCGTGGGGAGTGATGAATGGGTAGAAGGAAGGTACTTCAGGGGGTCACGCGGGCACCAGACAGGCTGGGACCACGTGACTGCTCTCAGACCCTGAGCGTTCATTTGTTGCAAAAGGCAGACACAGAATCTCCCATCCACTGCCTCACAGACCAAATGCCTGCAACAGCCAGGGCTGGGCCAGGCCCAAGATGCCAGGAGCCAGGACACAACGCGGGTCTCCCACCTGGGGGCAGGGCCCAGCAGCCACCGTCTGCTGCTCCCTGGGGTCTGCATTACAGGAGGCTGGAGTCGGGAGCAGAACCGGGACTCAGTCCCGGGCAGTCTGGTACCGGACGTGAGCGTCTCGCGTGGCACCTGAGCTGCCGTGCGTGGAGCCAGAGTGGAAAGCAAAGTGCAGGCAGCTTGGCACCTGCTTCCTGGGCTCCCCCGGCGAGCCACGCCCCCTGCTCTCTCCTGGCTTCTAAAACGCAGTGGAGGTCACTCACCACGCTGTTTAAGTCTCGACTCATTTTTCGCTCTTTTCTGTTAGAGCAGAACCTGGGAGGGCTCAGCTGAGAACAGCGTTTACCTGTGCCGACGGCCACGGCTTTATAGCACTGCACGTGATTCGTGGCTGTGTTCCGCTGCCTTAGGAGCTGAGGCTCGAAGCGGAGGCCTAGCCAGCAAGATCCGGGTGACGTCTGACACAGGACCGAGGCCGCCGGGACCAGGGCAGCCCCTCGCCAAGCACTGGTATCACCGCCTGGTGCCTTGGAGCTCAAGCCCAGGCGTCAGTGCCACGCAGGATCAGGGGCTGCAGGAACGTGGACTCTGTTTTGCGTTAATGAAGATTTATTTTATTTGAAAGGCAGAGTTAGAGATCTGCCGTGCGCTGGTTCACTCCCTGGATGGTTGCAATGGCCAGGGCTTGGGCAGGAGCTTCATCCCGCCTCTCACGTGGGTGCAAAGACCCAAGGATGTGGGTCATCCACCACTGCTTTCCCAGGCACGATCAGCAGGGAGTTGGATCAGAAACAGCAGCCGGGACTCAAACCCCGCCCATGTGGGATGCCAGCACTGCAGGCAGCAGCCTAGCCCGTTACGCCACAACACTGGCCCTGACTCCTTGTCTTAGACACACTGCTGTGCCTGACTGACAAGGCTCTCTCCCCAGATGGCCACGGCAGCTAGGGCTGGGCCAGGCTGAAGCCAGGACCCTGGAACTCCATCTGGGTCTCCCGCGCGGGCGGCAGGGTTCCAAGCACCTGGGCCACCTTCTGCTGCTTTCCCAGGTGCATTAGCAGGGAGCTGGATCAGAAGTGGAGCAGCCGGGACTCGAACCAGCACTCTGACAGAGGAAGCCTGGGCTCCTCTTCAGCACATCCCAGGTCTCCAAGGCAGTTCTTGGTGTCGCGCCGGAGCTGGCCTGCCGTCCCAGCCCTGGCAGCCAGATTCAGCCTATCGGTCATGCGAAGACCGCACCTTGCAGACCCTCGTTGGAGACACAGGGGTCCCGTTTCGAGGCACTGCGGGCTGGAGCAAACTGAGAACCAGCCCTACAAAGCCGGCGTCTTGTGACTTGGGTCCCTTGAACTGAGAGATGGCAGGAGTGAGCGGGGAACCCCGGTGCAGGGGGTTTAAACTTTACAGGAAGTCAGTTCCTCCTCATTCCTGTGGATGGGCCTGGGTTCACCCACTTCCTGGTAAGAGAAAAGCCGCCAAGTTCAGTGCCGCGCTGGGACCTGGTGAACATAGCCAGGATTTCCTTATCTGCCAGTCACGGGCCTAAGCGTCCAGCGAGCTGGGTTCAGGGAAACCATCAAGGAATCATTTTCCCAGCATCTCAATCTGCTTCCTCCACTCATTTTATTTTTAAGATTTTATTTATTTGAAAGGCAAAGTTAGAGAGAGGCAGAGGTGAGGTAGAGAGAGGTCTCCTATCCACTGGTTCACTCCCCAAATGGTCACAACAGCTGGGCTGATCAGAAGCCAGGAGCCAGGAGCCTCCCCCAGGTCTCCCACACAAGCGCAGGAGCCCAAGCACTCGGGCCATCTCCCACTGCTTTCCTAGGCCACAGCAGAGAGCTGAATCAGAAGTGGAGCAGCCAGGACCTGAACTGGCGCCCACATGGGATGCCGGCGCTGCAGGCGGCAGCTTCACCCGCTACACCACAGCACCGGCCGCTCTCCACTCACTGTAGGAGCACGTTTGTCAGAGAGAAGCCCATCGCTGATGCAACTGCCCATCACCTAAGGCAGCTCCATCCTGTCTGTTTGGGGATAATAGTCTTCAGGGTAAATATTGGTTCTGTGATGCAAAGACTGCCAACTCACAGGTCCCGGCCCGGCCTGACAGCCTGATTCCAGGCTCAAGCTGCTACCAAATAAGTGAACAGGAAGAGCTAGCCAGTGACATGCGACCCGGCCGACGGGAGCTTTGCCACTTCCCATTCAAGAAGTCGGGTCAAGGCCTTGTCCCCACCTCGCAAGGGGTGGTGGCGGCGCTGGCGCGGGGCTGTGCTCGCCGAGGGCCTTTCCAAGTCAGGAATCAGCGACAGCGGTCAAAGGTGGCCACCACGTGGACTTTATTGCGTCATCGTAAACACAAAGTCGTGTCTGCTCTCGTCCAGACACCCAGAAGGTGGTCAGAGAAATGTAACCCAGCTCCGGTTCTGGAACGTGCCCTGAACACCGAAAGCCTCACCTCACTGCGCGGGACCTCAAGGCACTTCTGTGTCGCCAAACATTCACTGTCGCCCCTCACGTGCAAACAGGCTGCAGGACTAGGGCGTGCACACACACACACACACACACACAGAACCACTCCCAGGGGCTGGCCTCTGCCCACTTCCCGCTCCAGGTGCGACCACGTGGGACACCGTGGAGCACCTGAGAGAGGAATGAGCTTTGTCCCGCTCTGCGCCCGCCCCCTGCTTTAAAACAAGCAACACCTTATGAAGTAAAAACATAAAAAAATATATCCTTAAAACCCGGCCTCCCCGGCGTCCCGCAGGGCCACTCCCTGGGCCACGCGGGGTTCATCTGCCCACGGACTGCTGGGTCCGGCCTCGTCCGCCCTGCAGCGTGCGCAGCTCCTGCTGATTCATGGGGCTCTGCGGGGCGGCCGACCGCGTGGGATGTAACAGATGAGGGGACCGAGGACTCAAATGGAAAGGCCGCGGTCTCCTTCTGTCTCTGGTGATGGTGTACGGGGCCCGGGGGGGAGGGACCCCGGCAGTGACTGACACGTGAGAGATGCGATGCAAGGCAGGCTGGGACCGACACAAGGGAGAGGCAGGCACAGGAACTCCAGGGCCGGGGCTGTCGGCGCCAGGGCCAGGGACACACGGAGGGCCGCCCGGTCTGCCCAGGCAGCTGCAGAGGCCCAGGGGTGCCCCCACCCCACACGCAGCCAGCTCACGCCAGCCAAGGGCTCCGAACTGACATCCTCCCAGGCAGGGAGACCCCGTCTACGGCAGCTGCCAACCCCAAGCTCTCATGGAGAGCGGGCCGGGAGCCCCGAGACAGAGCAGCTCCCGGGGTGTGGCCGCCGTGGGCCTGGCAGGCGCACACACGGCCACCTCAGTGTTGGGGGATCCTGGAAGTCCACGAGCTGTCACGTGGCAGACTGACCCGCGTCCCAGACAGGTGAGTCTCTCTCTCCAAAAACGAACTCCTAGAATCTTCCACTGGCGATGTCCCCAGAGCCCGCAGGTGCAAACGTGCCAAACCCGGAGGAGCGGGGCAAAGGCGCAGCTCAGTAGAAATCCAGGCGCGCCTGCACCGTCTTGCAGCCCTTGTCCGAGTAGACCCTCTCCTCCTTGGGGAAGTAGGTCATCTCCTCGGCCACTCTGCTCACCACGTCCTCGTCCACCACGTAGCCCCGGGCGCGCATCTCCGCCCGCACGCACATCTTCACGTGCTTGTACTCCAGCGGCAGGAAGGGGACGAAGTAGTCGATGAGGTTCCTGTCGATCAGCCCACTGCGCCACAGGCCGCCTGCGAAACGAGACCCGGCGCGTCTCCTGCCCATCCAGGCCACGTCACCCGGGCCGCCCTGATCCCGGCTCAGTGCGCCCTCTAGGCCTTTACCCCTCGGCGCCAAGGGGCGACACACCTGACCCACCACTCGGCTGGACCCCATCTGGTTTCTGGAACAGAAGTCCTGACCTCAGCGGCCACGAGGCGAGGGCGACCACGCGGCCCAGGAGCCCGGGGAGCCGCAGCTCACGGCTGGCCGAGGCCCCGGGCCGCCCCAGTGGACTCACTGTGTTTGTTATTGAAGACCCCGACGGACAGCACGGCCTCCAGGTCCTTCAGCTGAATGTCCTCCCGCTTCCTTCCCGCCCGCCAGAAGTCCAGGGCCGTCTTGGTGATGAGGTCACCGCCAGCATTGCTGTGAGGCCAGAGACACAGAACAAAACCCGCATTAGGGGCCGGCGCTGTGGCGCGGCAGGGAACGCTGCCGCCTGCTCGAGTCCCGGCTGCTCCACTTCCCATCCAGCTCCCTGCTAATGCACCTGGGAGAGCAGTGGAGGACGCCCAGGTGCTCGGGCCCCTGCACCCGCGTGGGAGACCTGGAAGAAGCTCCTGGCTCCAGACTGGCCCAGCTCTGGCCCTTGCGGCCATCTGGGAAGTGAACTAGCAGATGGAAGACCTCTCTCTGAAACTCTTTCAGATAAATAAATAAATCTTAAAAAAAAAAAAACCTCACAGATTAAGTCAGACCCCTTGTGCACTGGGCAATGACCCTGTTCTAAGGCCATGCTTATCAAGGAACAGCTACTACGTACTGCTAGACTACACAGAAACAGATACCGGCACCGGCCCTCAAGGGACCTACAATCTGTCTCTTCAGAACCTGCTGGGTCCTGCTATGGTTTCTTACAACCCTCAGAAGCCACACAGTCAGGTCGCCCGCCTGTCACACACAGTCAGCCCATCTGTCACACAGTCAGATCGCCCGCCTATCACACAGTCAGGTCGCCCGTCTGTCACACAGTCAGATCGCCCGCCTGTCACACACAGTCAGGTCGCCCGTCTGTCACACAGTCAGATCGCCCGTCTGTCACACAGTCAGATTGCCCGCCTGTCACACACAGTCAGGTCGCCCGTCTGTCACACACTCAGGTCGCCCGTCTGTCACACAGTCAGATCGCCCGTCTGTCACATAATCAGGTCGCCTGTCTGTCACACACAGTTAGATCGCCTATCTGTCACACAGTCAGGTCGCCCATCACACACAGTCAGGTCACCCATCTGTCACACACAGTTAGATCGCCCGTCTGTCACACACAGGTCGCCTGTCTGTCACACACAGTCAGCCCATCTGTCACACACAGTCAGGTCGCCCGTCTGTCACACACAGTCAGCCCGTCTGTCACACAGTCAGATCGCCCGTCTGTCACACAGTCAGGTCGCCCATCACACACAGTCAGGTCGCCCATCTGTCACACAGTCGCCCGTTTATCAGTGACCATTTCTGCAGCTCACTCTCTGGGCCACGCTGATACGGCAACAGGGAAATGACAGAAGCCAGCCCACCGGTCCCGGTACCGGCTGCCCTGCCTCTGGATCCAGTTCCCTAAGGCACCCTGGGAGGCAGCGGACGTTCCCTGCCACCCGCGTGGGAGACCCGGATGCCGTTCTAGGCCCCTGGCTTCCGGCCTGGCCCAGCCCCAGCTACTGCAAGCGTCTGGGGAGTGAAGCGGCGGATGGGCGATGCCCCACCCCCCAGCAGTCGGTCTGCCTTCAGGTCCTTTTTCCTGGAGTGAGTTAGGTGCCCGTTGCCAGGCTGGCAAACGAAATGCTGGCGGTCGCCCGGACGGACGTCACTCCAGCCCCAGCCCAGGGCAGAATCGGGCTCGCGCCCCGGCCGACCTGAGGAAGATGAAGATGGCTTTGCGGTAGGACACGCCGTCGATCTGCTCGTAGTAGTCCAGGAACGGCTTGACGGCGTCGATGACGCCCGGGTGCAGCTTATCCATCTCGTCGAATATGAACACGGAGCTCGCGCAGGCGCTCACGTTCCCGTGAATCCACTTCTGCAGCTGGTCCTGGCCAAGCAGAGAGGCAGCAGTGTGCGGAGGGGCAGGGACGCTCCCGGGGCACGGGTGCCCGGTCCTCCTCCTGCCCGGGAGGCCCAGGCGGCCCCAGGTCAGGGCTCTCTGACCGCTTCCCAGGCCTTGTCTGGAATCCACCCACAGTGGGCGCTGGCAGGGGTCGGCTCCTCGCCGCAACACAAGGGGTCTTGCAGACGTCCGGGGGAAACGCACACCACGGAAAAACACCCCGGCAACGAGCCCTCCAGGCTCGACACCCGCGGCCGTGACCGTGAGACACCCGAGGACACCCTCCCCGCCCCACTGGACGGCTGATGTCTGGGAGGAACCTGAGAAGCAGGGCGACACCCAGCCCCAGCCTGTGGCGCGTGCACTTCCACTTCCTCGGCCGGTCAGTTTCTATTTCTTCTTAGATTAACCCCGTCAGGGCCAATGCCCACTTAGCGAGAATTTCCTCACCAGCCTCACACAAGGGACATCTCAGAAAAGGATGGGAGGACAAAAATAAATGCTGGAGCCGGTGCTGCGGCACAGTGGGCTAAGCCTCCGCCTGCCACGCCGGCATCCCATATGGGCTCCGGTTCGAGACCCGGCTGCTCCACTGCCCATCCAGCTCTCTGCTGTGGCCTGGGAAAGCAGTGGAGGATGCCCAAGTGCTTGGGCCCCTGCACCCACATGGGAGACCCAGAAGAAGCTCCTGGCTCCTGGCTTTGGATCAGCTCAGCTCCGGCCGTTGCAGCCATCTGGGGAGTGAACCAGAGGACAGAAGCCCTCTCTGTCTGTAGCTCTCTCTCTCAAATAAATAAAATCTTCAAAAATAAAAAAAGAATCAACGCTATTCAGGAGGGGAAAATCCCTCCAGTGCTCCTGGCAACCACAGCAGAGACGGCGGGAAAAGGCGGCGGCCACGCAAACAGGTCAAGCCCGCCCCACCCGCCCCAGCACCCTGGGCCCGTTCCCTCGTCCCTGAGGCGGGGCCGGCCGCTCTGCACACTTCCAGCCGGGAGATCTGGGTCCACGTTCCCGCTCTGCCCCGCGGCCCATCACAAAGACTGCAAGCAGCAAGCCAGCGTTTCGGCAGACGGCCCTCGCCCACTGCAGCTCTGCACCAGAAAGCAACGGTGGGAGGGGAGGTCGTGACCGCCAGGGCCACGGAGCCGCGCGGACATGAACTGCGAGAGAGCGGGGCAGGCGGCAGAGCGAGCCGGGGGCGGCCAACAGCAGGGAGCGGGCGGCCCGGGCGGCGGGGCAGGAGGCTGAGCGAGCTGGGAGCGGCCCAGGCAGCGGGGCAGGAGGCAGAGCGAGCTGGCGGGTGGCCAACAGCGGGGAGCGGGCGGCCCAGGCGGCGGGGCAGGGGGCAGAGTAACCTGCGGGTGGCCAACAGTGGGGACCAGGGGGCCCGGGGGGCCAACAGTGGGGCCCGGGGGGCCAACAGCAGGGAGCGGGCAGCCCAGGCGGTGGGGCAGGGGGCAGAGCAGCCAGCAAGCGGCCTGGGGGGCCAGCAGCGGGGCCCGGGGGGCCAACAGCAGGGAGCGGGCGGCCCAGGCGGTGGGGCAGGGGGCAGAGCTAGCCGGCGGGCGGCCCGGGCAGCCAACAGCGGCGGCGGCGGGTTCTCTTGCCTGGTACAGCTTTGTCTTGTGCTCATGCGGGAAGTGCAGTGTGGACACAAACAGGTGCACAAAGTTACTCTTGAGGCCTCGGGGGTGAAGGTTCTCAGCCAGGATCTGGCTGACAAAGTTCTTGCCGGTGCCGGCCCAGCCGTGCAGGGACAGGGTCAGCGGCTTCTTGGGGTTTCTGTTGCTCTTGAAGCCGGTCAGCGCCTTCAGAATCACTTCCGTGGCCAGATGCTGTCCGAACAGCTTCTCCAAGTCCCGCTGCAGGGCTGCGCGCGCCGGCCGCAGGGCAGAGAGACGACCCTCGTTACCAAAAACCAAAAATAAAGACAGCCCCGGGCCGGCCAGGGCGGCCAGGGCGCCGGCGGGGTCCCCCGGGGCGCGCTCACACCCGCGCGGGCCGAGACCCCGGGCAAGCCTGGGGCGGGGTCCACGGGGGCGCGCTCACACCCGCGCGGGACGAGACCCCGGCCCCCGGGCAAGCCTGGGGCGGGGTTCCCCGGGGCGCGCTCACACCCGCGCGGGCCGAGACCCCGGCCCCCGGGCAAGCCTGGGGCGGGGTCCCCCGGGGCGCGCTGACACCCGCGCGGGACGAGACCCCGACCCCCGGGCAAGCCTGGGGCGGGGTCCACGGGGCGCGCTCACACCCGCGCGGGACGAGACCCCGACCCCCGGGCAAGCCTGGGGCGGGATTCCCCGGGGCGCGCTGACACCCGCGCGGGACGAGACCCCGGCCCCGGGACAGCCGCCCGCCCGCCCGCCCCCGCGTACCCGTGGCGTTGAGCGGCTGCTCCTCGCGGCAGCACTCGGCGAAGCGGCAGTAGAAGTCCGTGTAGGACAGGTAGCCGGTGAGGGCCGACACGGCCCCGATGGCGATGCCCACGCTGATGGGCTCGAACGCCGCCGCCGCCTGGGCCGCCAGCAGCAGCCGCAGCAGCCGCAGCAGCCCCGCTCGCCGCATCCCGCGCCACGCAGCCCGCAGCCGCCACCGGGCTGCACGCCCGCGGCAGGGCGTCAGGCGACTTTCCGCCCCGGTGGCGTCACTTCCGGTGCGGTGGCGTCACTTCCGACGGAGGCCCCGCCCACCGCGGAGGCCATGGCGGGGCGGGGCGGGGCTGTGGTGGTGAGCGGCGCGGCGGTGACTTCCGGAAGCTCCGGGGCTTTGCGGGGCTTGTTTTCTGGAGCGCCCCCTGCAGGCTGGGGATTCGGCAGCACCCCAAGCCAGTGGGCTCCTGGTGTTCTCCCGCGCGGGCACCGGGGCCCACCTCTCGCGGTGGGTGCCTTCATGAGCAGCTTTGTCCTGGGGACTCCAGACTCCTGCTCCGCAGGACCTGGGGTGGAGGGGGGCTCCTCTCTGAGAAACACGCCAGGGTAATGCGTTCATTTGGGGCGGGGGCGGGGGAGGGGGGCTGCCTTTTCCTGAAGGAGCTCGCAGGTCCCAGCAGGGCCAGGACAGCGTAGGGTCTCGGCCTGTCCCGAGTGGTCTGCAGCTGGTCAGGGACCCCCCCCCCCAATCCGCAGGTCGGCTCTCCGCCCCCCTCCCCACCCCGGGACTGCCACGTTCTGGGTCTTGAAGTTCACGGCTGATGGTCAGGAAACACTCCTGGGCACCATCTGTGGTGCCCGCGTCCCGTGTAGGGCACCCGGTTACAGCGCCAGCCGCTCCATGTCCCGTGTAGGGCACCCGGTTAGAGCGCCAGCCGCTCCATGTCCCGTGTAGGGCACCCGGTTAGAGCGCCAGCCACGCCACGTCGTGTCCCGTGTAGGGCACCCGGTTACAGCGCCAGCCGCGCCACGTCCCGTGTAGGGCACCCGGTTAGAGCGCCAGCCGCTCCACGTCCCGTGTAGGGCACCCGGTTAGAGCGCCAGCCGCGCCACGTCCCGTGTAGGGCACCCGGTTAGAGCGCCAGCCGCGCCACGTCCCGTATGGGGCACCCTGTTAGAGCGCCAGCCGCTCCACGTTGTGTCCCGTGTAGGGCACCCGGTTAGAGCGCCAGCCGCGCCACGTCCCGTGTAGGGCACCCGGTTAGAGCGCCAGCCGCACCACGTTGTGTCCCGTGTAGGGCACCCGGTTAGAGCGCCAGCCGCTCCATGTCCCGTGTAGGGCACCCGGTTAGAGCGCCAGCCGCTCCACGTCCCGTGTAGGGCACCCGGTTAGAGCGCCAGCCGCACCACGTTGTGTCCCGTGTAGGGCACCCGGTTAGAGCGCCAGCCGCTCCATGTCCCGTGCAGGGCACCCGGTTAGAGCGCCAGCCGCTCCACGTCCCGTGTAGGGCACCCGGTTAGAGCGCCAGCCGCGCCACGTCCCGTATGGGGCACCCGGTTAGAGCGCCAGCCGCGCCACGTTCCCAGTCCGGCTTCCTGCTCATGCGCCTGGAAAAGCAGCAAGTGATGGCCCAGGATTGGGCCCCTGCCAGCATCTAGGAGACCCAGAGGGGGTTCCTGGGCCAGCCCCAGCTGTAGTGGGCGTTCGGGGAGTGAGCCTGTGGATGGAAGTGTCGCTCCCTTGCCTGCAAAGGAACGACACTTCTCCCAGCTGATCGGTCTTCAGTAGACTTTTATTTAAACAGGATAGAAAGAAAAACCCTTGAGCAAGGGGAGCTCCGAAAGAAAGGGGAAGCTCCTGTACCACATCACAAATGGCTTATATAGTATATCATTGCAGACGCATGTAATGCAAGCTTAGTCCATGCTACAGTCCATGCGGCGGCGCTCCAATCGGGTGCCTGATCACGCACAGTCCATGCGCTCCTTGTCCAACCATAAAGGTGATCACGCGCCTTCATCCAATCAAGCTCCTGGTCACGTAGCAGGCAACTCCGGTGCTAACAACAAGCTTCCACCTGGTGTTTTCTCAGCTTTGGTCAGTGGGAAAAGAAGTACGGGAAGCCCCAAGGCCATAGTTGTTTTGACTCTAGCCTGGGGTGATGAAACAGTCCCGATATCACAGCTCAACAGAAACCATAAACATCCACACAGCAGTAACTATTGCCAACGGTCAGCAAGCCAAGCCTTAGCATGTGGGCCCATGGCCGGCCATGGGTCCCCACAGGAAGCTCGCTCGCTCGCTCTCTATTCCCCTCCCTCTCCCCTCCCTCCTCGCCTCCCTCCTTTCTTCCCTTTCCCTTTCAAGAAAATAAATAGGAGCCGGGCACTGCGGTCACCCTGCAGCGCTGGCATCCTGTATTCAAGCCCAAGTTCGAGTCCCGGCTGCTCCATTTCCAGTCCAGCTCCCTGCTAATGTGCCTGGGAAAGCAGAAAATGGCCAAGTCCCTGGGCCCCTGCCACCGTGTGGGGGACCTGGAAGGAGCTCCTGGCTCCTGGGTTCGGCCTGGCCCAGCCCCAGTCGTCGTAGCCATTTGGGGATTAAACCAGTGGATGGAAGACTTTCTGTCTCTCCCCTCTCTGTAACTCTTTCAAATTAGTAAAATAAATTCTTTATGAAATCCTCTCTCTCTAAATCCTGTTGGCTGACTTTGGTTTCTGCTTCCCCTACCATACTGCAAGCTCTATTTTCCCCCTTAATTCATGGTGTCGATAGAAATAAATAAGATTTATTCAGGGGAGAATGAGTGACCTGGCCTGGGAGACACGAGCCTGGTGGCTTTGGGTCTTGGGAAGTGGCCCAGGTGGTCCAGGTGGCCCTGCAGGTGGAGGCTTACCCTACGCCACAGCGCCAGCCCTGTGAATACTGATGCTCACCAAAGCTCTGGTCACGCATACCTTGTGGGCTCCGTAGAACCGTGACCTGGAAACTCAATATAAAAAAATCCCACAAGGTCTCTAGCAATTTGGAAACGTTCCTTGGTCTCAGCGACAGGCCAGGGTATCCTGCATCCCACACAGCATTATTCCAGTATGGCATTTTTTTTCTTCAAAGGCTTATTCATTTGAACGGCAGAGTACAGAGAGAGAGAGAGAGATCTTCTATCCCCTTGCTCACTCCCCAAATGTCTGCAACGGCCAGCCTCGGGCCAGGCTGAAGCCAGGAGCTCAGAACTGCATCCAAGCCTCCCACGTGGGTGCAGGGGCCCAGGCACTTGGGCCGTCCCCCCCGTCCCCCAGGTGCGTTAGCAGGGAGCTGGGTCAGGTGCAGAGCAGCTGGGACGTGGCCCAGTGCTCTGATACGGGTGCAGCTGTCCCCAGGTGGCCAAGCCTGCCGTGCCACAACGGCCCCAGCCTAATCCAACGTGTATTCAACACGGACATACTCCTATTTCATTGAAGGAAATAAGTGAGAAAGGGAACAGTCTACAGCCGGTTTTAGGTTGGTGAGTCCTGATGTATTTTAAGTGGATAGTTTGATTTCCTTCTTTTTTTTTTTTTTTTTTTTTTTTTTTTTTTTGACAAGCAGAGTGCACAGTGAGAGAGAGACAGAGAGAAAGGTCTTCCTTTGCCGTTGGTTCACCCTCCAATGGCCGCCGCGGCCGGCGTGCTGCAGCCGGCGCACCACACTGATCCAATGGCAGGAGCCAGGTGCTTCTCCTGGTCTCCCACGTGGGTGCAGGGCCCAAGCACCTGGGCCATCCTCCACTGCCTTCCCGGGCCACAGCAGAGAGCTGGCCTGGAAGAGGAGGAACCGGGACAGAATCCAGCGCCCCGACCAGGACTAGAACCCGGTGTGCCGGCGCCGCAAGGCGGAGGATTAGCCTAGTGAGCTGCGGCGCTGGCCAATTTCCTTCCTTTTTAAAAATTACTTAGAGAGAGAGAGAGAGAGAGAGAGAGAGCGAGCTCTCCCATACGGATCCACTCCTCTAATGCCCAGAACAACCAGGCTGGGCCGGGCTGGAGGTTGGACAGCCAGGAACTGAACCCAAGTTCCCGCATCGATGTCCATGGAGCCCTCGCCTGCTGCCTCCCAGGTGCACGTTAGCAGGAAGCTGGGACCGAGAGTCGGGTGAGACCCACAGTGGGCGTCCCAAGCGGCGTCTTCACCCCTGCTCAAGCACCCACTCCTGGGGAGTTTGGTTTTTGTAGCACAAGGGGGAATCCAAGCTCATACGCAAGTTGCAGCAATAACCTGGACGGCCATGAGTGCTGGTCACGTACTCCGTGGGTCTGACCGGCGTCTGCCTGGTGACTCTTGGTCTCAGGGACTAAGGCCGTGGAGGTAAAGCGTCCGTTTGGTGCGAGTGTGCGTTGCGCAGCCGTGAACGCCACCTGACCTCCCACGGCCTGGGCCCCTCCAGCTGGCCCTGGAACAGACCCCCTGCGTGTCCCGCAGCCCTCACTTCCACCTGTTTGGTCAGGTAATGCCTGGCTCCCCTCCCCCAACGGCCTGGGGACGTAATCTAGTGGGCCCTGCAGTTCCTTCTGTGGGCGACTTCCCTGTCCTGCTCAGCCCCTGTCTCTCCCTGCTGGGGCCACCTTGAGGATGAGTCGGGGCTGTGGGATTCAGAACTTGAACAAAGGCAGCAACATTTCGGGAGTTCTGGAGACCCGGACGGCCATGCCAGGTGCCCCACAAGTCCTCCATGAATTGTTCCCATCCCGCCTTTTCCCTGGTTCTGTCGTGTCGCCTTGGTGCTTGCCACCCCCTACTGGAAGGTAGATGGTGGGGAAGGCTCTCCCACTCTCCCCACGTGGGCTCAGAGTCAGTTCCAAATCCCACCGCACTTCCAGCACCTGTCTTCCTGCCTCCCTCTCGCTCAGTGTCTCTGCCCACTGAAGTTCTTTGTTTCCTGGTGACCCTGACTGGCTTGGCCTTTTCCGTGTTGGAGGAATTTAGGGCGAGTCACATATTGAACGAGAACCAGGAAGGGACGTCATGGTTGGCTGGGGTTTTCAGGACCAGAGACAGCGCCCTCTGCTCTGCACCTGTATCCCTGGAAGACAGGTGTCGGGGAAGCTCCCGCTGAGAGACTTCAGGTGCTCACACCAGAGCAGACACTAGAGGGCGCCAGTGAGCTGCAGGTCTGAGGCCTGCCGAGGGGTGGGCACAGGAGCTAGGAACGCAGCTGGGTGGCAGGGACCCAAGTCCTGGGGCCATCGCCTGCTGCCTCCCAGGTGCACGTCAGCGGGAGGCAGGGCCAGGACTGGAACCCCGGGCAACTCCGATCGAGTTCTGAGCATCTCCACGTCCTAACCGCTGTGCCAAACCCCCTGCCCCAAAGCCTGGCTCATTTAAAACGCCAGCAGTCTACACTGTGTCTGGGCCAGGTTGTTAGTAAAATGGCACGGGCTTGTCTGTGGCACGATTTACGTCCAGGACACCATCCTAGGCTCCAGCCCCCGCCGCCATTGCTGGAGCCAGGTGACCAGATGGCCCATCCACAGGTGTCAGCTCCTCCCCCACCCTAATGGGATTCACTGCTCCTACTTCCCTGCCCCCTTGTTCTCTCTTGATCTCTCCTGATCTCTCTTGATCTCTCCTGATCTCTCTTTCTCACCCCCCCCTTCTCTTTGCCCCTTCACTCAGGCCGGTCAGGTTTCCCCGGTCAATAAACCCATTCCCTTAGCTGTGGTGTTTGGTGTGTTTTGTGTGGCCTTACACATGTGACATTTGGTATTCTGTTCTTGTCTGCTATTTGTGTACCAACAACACAGTTTATTTCTGTGAAATCTGGATAGTTAGGGAACATCAAGGGTGCTTTTGGAAAGCTGTGTTGGGGTCTGACCCACAAACGCACACATTGATACAATTTGATACATTTCACACAGGTGTACCAAGAAAACCAGTGAGCGCCACTACCCTGCCTGAAGACCCCTTGTGTGCCTTCACCTTTTCCCTCTCAAGGCCCCCTCTGCCTTCTCTGCTGTTGTTGTAAGATTTATTTGTTTGAAAGCAGCAAACAGACAGGAAGCTTCCATCAGCTGGTTCACCCCCCAAATGACCTCA
The DNA here is from genome assembly GCF_051225735.1 of Oryctolagus cuniculus. NCBI lineage: Eukaryota > Metazoa > Chordata > Mammalia > Lagomorpha > Leporidae > Oryctolagus > Oryctolagus cuniculus. The sequence goes on along the minus strand of NC_142867.1, from coordinate 232,926,537 downwards.
AGGGCCAGGCTGAAAGCCAGGAGCCCAGAACTCATCTGGGGTTTGCCACATGGGTGGCAGGAACCCAAGAACGTGGGCAGGATTCAAACTGGCACTCCAATATGGTGTGCTGGAGTCGTGGGGACAGCCTGACCTGCTGTGCCACAGTGCCGCCCCCTCCCCGGTTTGCTTCCTGTCCTCACAGACTGGCGTCCTCTTTATAGACTATGACACATATCGAAAGTGCTACTATCCTGTGTTCTGTATCTGTATTAAGTGCACTGCCATCGTTCTGTCCAGTTCTAGAGCAGCCCTGTGAGGTGGCAGAGACATCCCCGTGGGACAGGCCAGGGAGAGGGCTCGATGCAGGGAGTTAGGTAACGGCAAAGGAGGTGAGCACCTGAGTAGGAAGGGGTGGGGCCTCAGGACGCCCCAGCCAGGGCACGCCCCACCTGAGCCCCCAGCCACCGCCCTGCCTCTCTCCTCGCTCCTCCACCAGCCCAAGCCGCCCAGGCCCCGGTGCCACCTCTGCCCTGGCCGGGGACATGAGCCTGGGCAACCTCTCCAGGTCCCCACTCTGTGGACTGGCTGCCACAGCTGTCCCTGCGCTACAGATGCCGAGTGAGACCTGACGGCGCAGGGCGTGGGCTGGGCACGAAGTCCCCTCTCCTCCTCTGCCATCGCCGCCTCGCTGGGCTCTGCTCCAGGCTTCTGCACAGTAGCAGCTTCCGCAAGGACATGGAAGTGACCTTGTGCGTGTGCCGGGCCCACACCAGAGGGAGCCCCCCCATTCCAAAGTCCCAGGAAGGGATTGGAGTGGCCCAGCTTGGCACAGTGCCCCCGCGGATCCAGACACCTGTGCCCAGGTGGGGGAGGCCGGATCACAGGAAGGCTCCTGGCTGCCCCCACCGTCGCCGTGGAAACCAGCAAGTGCAGATCCTGCAGAGGGGATCTCATAGGTGCTGCCCCCCCTGTCCACCAGTGTGTGACCGCCCCCAGGGACGTCAGCAGTGCCCCCCACAGGGACCCACCACGCCCCCCCCCGTCCACCAGTGTGTGACCGCCCCCAGGGACGTCAGCAGTGCCCCCCACAGGGACCCACCACGCCCCCCCCCGTCCACCAGTGTGTGACCACCCCCAGGGACGTCAGCAGTGCCCCCCACACACAGGCACCCACCACGCCCCCCCCGTCCACCAGTGTGTGACCGCCCCCAGGGACGTCAGCAGTGCCCCCCCACAGGGACCCACCACACACCCCTGTCCACCAGTGTGTGACCACCCCCAGGGACGTCAGCAGTGCCCCCCTCACACACAGGGACCCACCACGCCCCCCCTGTCCATCAGTGTGTGACCACCCCCAGGGACGTCAGCAGTGCCCCCCCCCACAGGGACCCACCACGCCCTCCTGTCCACCAGTGTGTGACCACCCCCAGGGACATCAGCAGTGTCCCCCCCCACAGGGACCCACCACGCCCCCCCCGTCCACCAGTGTGTCCCCCAGGGACATCAGCAGTGCCCCCCCCACAGGGACCCACCACGCCCCCCCTGTCCATCAGTGTGTGACCATCTCCAGGGATGTCAGCAGTGCCCCCCCCCCACAGGGACCCACCACGCCCTCCTGTCCACCAGTGTGTGACCACCTCCAGGGACGTCAGCAGTGCCCCCCACACACACAGGCACCCACCATGCCCCCCCCGTCCACCAGTGTGTCCCCCAGGGACATCAGCAGTGCCCCCCACACACACAGGGACCCACCACACCCCCCCATCCATCAGAGTGTGACCATCTCCAGGGACGTCAGCAGTGCCCCCCACATACACAGGAACCCGCTGCGCCCCGCCCCCATCCTCTGGCTCACACACAGACCCTGCTCAGCCCCCGGGACTGGGGGAGGAGGCTGTGGAGGCAGTAACTGGGCCCACAGCCCTGCCTGCCCTGCGCCCTCCCTGTTCTCCCACCTGCACAACTCCTGGCAGGGAGGCCCCCGCGGGACCCACAGGCAGGCACGAGGAGACACCGTGACGGGTGCTTACTGAAGCACTTCTGTGATAGCCAAGGTTGGAATCAAATCTATCCACCGCTAGGGGAGTGGGTCAACAAACCACTGTGGCCTTACAGTGGAACGTTGTGCAGTAGTTAGAACCGCGTGCTGGGGCCGGCGCTGTGGCGTCGCGGGTAAAGCCACCTGCAGTGCTGGCGTCCCATGTGGACTCCGGTTAGAGTCCCGGCTGCTCCACTTCCCATCCAGCTCTCTGCTATGGCCTGGGAAAGCAGTAGATAACCCAGTGCTTGGGCCCCTGACCATGTGGGAGACCCGGAGAAAGCTCCTGGCTCCTGGCTTTGGATGGGTGCAGCTCCAGCCGTTGCAGTCATTTGGGGAGTGAACCAGCGGATGGAAGACCTCTCTCTCTCTCTCTCTCTCTCTCTCTCTCTCTGCCTCTCCTTTTCTCTCTCTGTAACTCTGACTTTTAAATAAATAAATCTTAAAGAAAAAAAACCTGAGTGGCCAGCGCCACAGCTCACTAGGCTAATCCTCTGCCTGCAGTGCCAGCACCCCAGGTTCTAGTCCCGGTCGGGGCGCCGGATTCTGTCCCGGTTGCCCCTCTTCCAGGCCAGCTCTCTGCTGTGGCCCGGGAGTGCAGTGGAGGATGGCCCAAGTGCTTGGGCCCTGCACCCCATGGGAGACCAGGAGAAGCACCTGGCTCCTGGCTTCAGATCAGCATGGGTGTGCCAGCCGCAGTGCGCTGGCCGTGGCGGCCATTGGAGTGTGAACCAACGGCAAAGGAAGACCTTTCTCTCTGTCTCTCTCTCTCACTGTCCACTCTGCCTGTCAAAAAAAAAAAAAAAAAAACAACAACTGGGTACACCAGGGGCCAGCACTGTGGCACAGCAGGCTAAGCCGCCACTCAGGGCACAGGCATCCCACACCAGAGCACTGGTTCAAGTCCTGGTTGCTTCACTTCTGATCCAGCCGAAGCCAGGAGCCAGGAGCTTCATCTGAGCCTCCCACGTGGGTGCAGGGGCCCAAGCGCTTGGGCCATCTTCTGCTGCTTTCCCAGGCAGGGAGCTGGATGGGAAGTGGAGCAGCCAGGACTCCAACCAGAGAACGTATGGGATGCCGGCATTGCAGGCGGAGGCTTAACCTGCTACGCCACAGCGCCAGCCCCAGTGCCTCTTTCTTGGATGAGGTCGTTTATGATGAAGCAGAAGAGCTAAGATGACCTCCAGACAGATCGCTTAAGCACACAGGAGAACCTGGCCTCTGGCACCCCCAAGGGTCAGGTCCTAACCCTGTCTCCTCCACCAGGCTACTGTACTTCCCAAGTCCCACCACTAGATGGGGCCAGCGCACAGGGTTAGAAATGGGAAGCCACCCACAGACACAGGAAGAACCCATTCTGCAGAGAATTTGAGCTCTGGAGGGGCGGGTGAGAGGTAGGAACACGGCAGCCAATAACACGAGGACCCCTCGCTGAGGGACGAACACCATGCACTGGTGTTAGTAAAGAACTCGTTTTCTGAGGCCGGAGTTGTAGCGTAGTAGGTTAAGTCTGCCTGTGGTTCAAGTCCCGGCTGCTCCACTTCCAATCCAGCTCTCTGCTGTGGCCTGGGAAAGCAGTGGAAGATGGCCCAAGTGCTTGGGCCCCTGCACCCATGTGGGAGACCAGGAGGAAGCTCCTGGCTCCTGGCTTTGGATTGGCCCAGCCCCAGCCGTTGCAGCCATCTGGGGAGTGAACCAGACCTCTCTCTGTCTCTCTCTCTAACTCCGTCTCTCAAATAAATAAATAAATGTTAAAATAATAACCCACTTTCTTTCTTTCTTTTTTAGATTTTATTTTATTTATTTGAAAGACAGAGTTGCAGAGAGAGGTAGAGACAGAGAGAGAGAGGGAGAGAGAGAGAGAGGTCTTCCATCCGCTGGTTCACTCCCCAGATGGCCACAATGGCTGGAGCTGGGCTGATTTGAAGCCAGGAGCCAGGAGCTTCTTCCGGGTCTCCCGTGCAGGTGCAGGGGCCCAAGCACTTGGGCCATCTTCCACTGCTTTCCCAGGCCATAGCAGAGAGCTGGATCAGAATTGGAGCAGCCAGGACTAGAACCGGCACCCATATGGGGTGCTGGCACTTCAGGCCAGGGTGTTAACCCACTGAGCCACAGCACTGGCCCCTAGAACCCATTTTCTTGTCCTCAAAATTACCCAAGAAGCAGTTGTTAGGCCTTAAAACAATTCTGAACGAGGGCTCCGAGATCCTGGCTGCTCCCAGGACACCTGATTGACATCTTTCACCGCCACGTGGGGACTTCCCGAAGGCACCTGCGCCCTCTCCAGGTGGCGTGATCGGGGTTCCTCTGACGTCCCAGGCCTGGGCGTCAAGGCCCTGAGCTCACATCCCGCTGTCACCCTGGGCGGTCGTCCTGGCCCCTCCCCCAGGCCTCAGTCTCCTCACCTGCAGCCCGGGGAGAGTAAGGCGCCTGTTCCATGGCGCTGCTGCAGGGGTGAGCTGGGATGGAGCCCTGAGGACGGGAGTAGGTCCAGCGCCCCAAGCGTCGAGGGAGGAGCGACTCCAGGGAGCAACAACGCTGTTCCAGCTCCCAACACAGCAAGCAAAGCTCAGTGCTTTCCTGCGGGGGGGAGTGGGGGGCATCCCCGCTGGAGGGCGGGGTGTGGCACCGCTGGTTAGGATGCCGGTTTGAGTCCTGGCCGCTCTGCCGCTGATATGGGAGACCCAGACGGCGTCCCGGCTCCTGGCTAAGCCTGGCAGCCACGTGGGGAGGGACCGGCGGATGGGCGATCTCTGTCTCTCCCCCTCTCTCTGTCATCTGCCTTTCTAATAAGCAAACCTCTTCCGGAAGTTCCCAAGTGCGCCGTGGTGGGAAAGGAGGGAGGCTGGGCGTGGAGGAGCCTGCAAAAGCAGCCGCCGGCAGCCCCAGGGCACGACCACTGTCCCTTCTCCGTCCCCTCCCCGTCCAGTGCTGGGAGGGTGGCTGCCCAGTGCGGCCGCGTGGACCCCAGGGCCGACACCCCACTCGCCACCCTCCCAGTTGGGAGAGACTGCCCGCGGCTGGGGAGGGACGCCCCAGTGCCTGCTGGGAGCGGCCTGGCGGTTCCAGCCCAGTGAATCTGAAGCGAACCCTCTAACTCAGCCTTCGCAAGCCCAACGTCTTGGCTTTTGTTCAAGTCACCAACTCCCTGTGGTGAACCGGTTTCATTCTCTTTTTTCATAAGAAGACCCAGATGGAGTTCCAGGCCCTGAGGCACGTTCCAGAAACCCCCCAGAGACCCCAGAAATAAAGATTTCTTTATGTATTTGAAAGAGTTACAGAGAGAGAGAGGGAGGTGCAGAAACAGAGAGAGAGAGAGAAAGAGGTCTTCCATCTGTTGTTCACTCCCCAAGTGGCTCCAACAGCCAGGGCTGGGCCGATCCGAAGCCAGGAGCCAGGAGCTTCTCCCGGGTCTCCCACGTGGGTGCAGGGGCCCAAGCACTTCCGCCATCTTCCACTGCTCTCCCACACCATAGCAGGGAGCTGGATCGGAGGCGGAGCAGCCAGGGCTCGAACCAGCGCCCACATGGGATGCTGACACTGCAGGTGGTGGCTTAGTCACTACACCACAGCGCCGGCCCCTTGAGTTAATCTGGAATCATGCCCAGCGCCCTGATAGAATCTTTGCACACGTCCCGTTCACTCCTGCTCCCTGCCCCGCCCCCCTTCCAGCAGTGACTGGGCCCCGCGCCCCCCTTCATTGTGTTGCTTTCCCCATACGCAGAGCGGACAGGATTCTGTCTCTGCCTGTGCCTGGCATGCGGGGGGTGGGGGGTCATCCCCGCCCTGGCGGGAATCTGCAGGCAAAGCCAATTCCCTGGCTCATTCCGTCCATGGACTCGCCGGTTGGTTCTGGCTCCGACAAGCTCAGCACACTTTCACCCTGGGCAGCAGGGTTCTTGGTAACTGCTTCTTGGGTAATTTTGAGGACAAGAAAATGGGTTCTAGGGGCCAGTGCTGTGGCTCAGTGGGTTAACACCCTGGCCTGCAGCGCCAGCATCCCATATGGGTGCCGGTTCTAGTCCTGGCTGCTCCAATTCTGATCCAGATCTCAGCCCCTCGGCAGGGCACGCGTACCGCATGTGTGCGTTGGCTGGGAGACTTTCTAGAATGTTCACAGGAGAGCTCCCCCCCCCCCCAAACGTTGAGAAGCAGAACTCCAGACCAGAGGCAGCTGACTTCACGGAGCCGGCCTCAGGCAGGGGCCGCTGTTGGCAGAGACCCTGCCTGTGCTTGGGGCCGGCGCTCAGAGGGCGAGCAGTTGAGGCTGGCGGCCGAAGCCAGCACCCGGGCTGTCAAAAGTTGGCTCATAGTGGTTAGCTCTGGGAGCAGCAACTGAGGCACGAGGTCCCCAGGCTAGCCCACCTGTCTGTCCAGCATAGCCAGAGCTACCCCATAGCCTCGGGCAGCGAAGTTCCCACAAACCAGAGCCCGGAGCATCTGGGCTGAGCCAGGATTCTGAGGACAGAACCACTAAATACCAGGGGAGTCAGCGGAAGCGTTTATCAGGGATCACAGGGAGGGCCAGCTTGTTCTTGGGACACAGACATGCTCTCTCTGGGCCGTCTGCCTGGAGGCGGAGGGGCTGGGGTCTCTGGGGGGTTCTGGAACGTGCCTCAGCGCCTGCGCCACTTGCTGACTGCCTGCGTCAGTGCTGGGAATTGTGCAAGTCTGCGGGCCCAGGCACCAGCCTCTTTCTCTCTGTTTCTCTGCCTCTCAAATAGACACCAGCAAAAATATGTATATTATGCAGTCCAAATTGGAATTTCTCCATTTTAATAGAGGATTTATTTATTTATTTGAAAGGTAAAGTTAGAGAGAGAGAAAGAGAGAGAGAGAGAGAGAGAGAGCTATCTTCCATCCGCTGGTTCACTCCCCAAATGGCCACAACAGTCAGGGCTGGGCCGGGCCAAAGCCAGGAGCCAGGAGCTTCTTCTGGGTCTCCCACGTGGGTGCAGGGGCCCAAGCACCTGGGCCATCTTCCACTGCTTTCCCAGGTGCCTTAGCAGGGAGCTGGATCAGAAGAGGAGCAGCCGGGACTCGAACCAGTGCCCGTGTGGGATGTTGGCATCACAGGCTGTGCCTTTACCTCCCCGCCGCAGTGCTGGCCCTGCTAACGCACCGTCTGAATGGAGCCAGAGCTAACGGATGCCGTGGGCCTGGTGAGCCCCGGATGGGCCCCGGGCACACAGCCTCTTACCCATGGCTCAGTGCAGTCGGGGGCGCTGCTGCCTACGTTATGGAGCAGAGGGGGTGAACCTGTCGGACGGCAGAGCTGCTGGGGCTTGGAAGCGGAGAGAAGTGAGGTCTGGGGACTCAGTGCCCCAAGGGTGGGATTCAAACCCAAGTCCAGGGGACTCTGAGCACCCCGGCGCCGAAGCTCGCGCCTGGGCTTGCTCCGCTGACCGCCCCTCTCTGGGCCCACGCTGCGTGGCCCACTGCCCCGACGCCCCAAAGCTGGCTGAGCTGGCACCTCGCGTCAACGTCATCGCCTTTGCTGGGGGGGGGGGACTCAGGCGGTGCCCGGCAGTCTGCATGTGTCACGGAGGTCACGAGGGGTCACAGGTAGGACAAGAATGTCCATCTGTGCCGCTGGCACCGCTGCAGGGCGCTCAGCACGCAGCGCGCACGGCGTGGCCCTTAGGCCCTGCGCTGTTCGTGCGTGTCCGTCCACCCCCTTCCTTCAGAGATCTCTCACGAGGCCACTTCCGGCAGCTCGTGGAAAAAGTGGAATCAATTAAGTTGATTTTGGTGCAAAAGAACATTGAAATCCATACGCGGTTTTTTCATGAACACTTTGAAGACCTGGATTTCAAAACGTTTGCATCAAAGTTAACATATTCCTTTACAACCTTTTTAAAACTTATTGGATAGGCAGAGTGAGAGAGATCTTCCATCTGCTGGTTCACTTCCCAAACAGCCACACGACCTAGGGCCGGGAGCTCCATCCGAGTCTCCCGCGTGGGTGCAGGGGCCCAAGCACTTGGGCCACCCTCCACTGCTTTCCCAGATGCATCAGCAGGGAGCCGGATAGGAAGTGGAGCAGCCGGGTCTTGAACCAGTGCTGCTATGTGGGATGCCAGCACTGCAAATGGAGGTTTAACCCACTCCACCACAACGCTGGCCCCAACTAACTTGTCTTTTAATTCTGGTTTCCCCAAGTGTTTCTTTATGTTATTTTGTAATATAAATTATTTATTTGGAATTATATATATTATATAAATAATTTATTTGGAAGTCAGAATTACAGAAAGAGAGGCAGAGATACAGAGAGAGAGAGAGGTCTTCCATCCGCTGGTTCACTCCTCAAAGGGCTACAACGACCAGGGCTGGGCCAGCCTGAAGCCAGGAGCCAGGAGCTTCATCAGGGTCTCCCGTGTAGGTGCAGGGGCCCAAGCACTTGGGCCGGCCTCTGCTGCATTAGCAGGGAGCTGGTTCGGAAGCGGAGCAGCCAGGACTCGAACCGGCACCCACAAGGGTTACCGGCATCACGGGCAGCGGCTTAAACCACCACGCCACAATGCTGGCTCCAGCACTCAGCTCTTAAATTCACAGCTCTGAGTTTTCCCCTGTGTGGCTGCTCCCAGACCTCCCCACCAGCGGGAGACACAGTCCCTTCTCAGTGCCTGCGGAGGCGGGGGTCCCCTGGGTCCTGCCCTGGTCATACCTGCTGCTCTGGGCCCAGGCTGCCCGTGAGGCTGTCCCCTTTGCAGGTCTTTCTCAGGCCCTGTTGTAGCACAGTCTCACTGTCCCCCACCTCGGGCTCCCCCAGCCCCCAGACACCTGAGCCGGCCACTGCCCTTCTTGTACCCCAGAGCTCGGTGCCCCGGCTCAGTCTGAACTCTGCAGAGCAGTCTTTGCCCACAGCCCGCGCGAGGGGACGTCCCAGGTTGCAAAAGTGGCCCCTGCGGAGCAGGACACGCCCACGGGCTGTCTGACTCCTGCACCAACACTCTTTCCGCTCCACTGCACACACGCGTGAAGGAATGAACACGTGACCTAGCACCAGGCTGTCCTCAGACGCGAAGCTCCCTTTGGAAAAACCCTGCGGCCACGGCTTGCCCGCCGGATTTAGCTGGTGGTCACTCTCTTGGCTGGAGAAGAGGACAAGGGCGTGGTGGGGATAGCAGGCAGGACGGGGTGGGGGGGCAGCGGGACGCAGCATCGAGGGGCTGAGCTGGCTCTGGGGGAAGCCCCCTGCACTGGTGACTTTGCTTCCGGGGCGGGGGGGTTGCTCTTTGCCCAGCGCCCGGAGCCTGCCCTTGGAGAGTGAGAGGCAGAGGCGAGGCCCTCACCGGCCTGTGGTTTGCGTGAAGAGCAAAGCTTGCGTAAAATGGAGGCCCTGGCTGCCGCCCAGGCCCTGTCCCTGGCTGAGTCACGCTGGGGAGAGAGGGAGGACAAAGCAGAGCCCAGAGCCCCTCGGGTTTCCAGCTGGCCCAGGCCTCCCGCGAGGGCCGGGGTACGAGGCTGGAAGCAGCGCCAGGCCTGGGCGGCTGGGGGAGGGGTGGGGGAGGAGGGCAAGGGGTTGGGACCCTGAGCTGGAGTGGGGTCCAATCACCCTCAGCCGCACACGGCTCTGCTCCGAGGCCCCAGGCCCCTGGGCCTCACGCAGCCCCGAGTCCCTGCACCAGGTACACGGCCGAACCTCAGCAGAGCAGGTGGGAGTGGGGGAGAAGCGTTTACACACACACACAGGTGTGCACACACACAGGCGTGCAAAAACACGCAAGCACGCACACACACACGCATACACGCACACACACATGCGCACACGCCCTGGTAATGCCTGAAAACATGCCAGGCACGTCGCCCGCCTGCAGGGGCTGGCGGGGTTTCCGGGCATGAGATAGGAGGCGCAGGGCCTCCTGGGGCTGTCACGCCGGGCTGCAGCTTGTGCCCAGGCAGGGGCGGGGTGGCCTTGGCAGGCTCCGGCCTCAGGCGTGCCGCTCCCCAGCCCTGGGATGACTTCCCGGCACGCAGAGCGCACGCACTCCCTTTCTGCTCCCCCGAGACCCTGGGTGGGGTTGGAGCGTCCAGCTGGGCCCAGCCACACCCCGCTCCGGGCTTCAGCCCCCGCTCAGCCAAGCCCTCCCCACGCCCCGGGGCTCTCTGCGGAGTCTTTTATAGATGTTGGTTGAGTCACGTCCTTATCCTGAACCCCAATTTTCTCATCTCTAAAATGGGGATCCTAACAGCCCCACCCATGAAGACAGCCGCAGGGAGACAATGAGCTCACACATGGAAAGCACTGGGGGCCGGGACACAGCTGGCTAATTGCTGGCATTAATTTGGCGGCTAGGGTGGAACACCCCAAGCCGAGGCCGGGTCTCTGCTCCCCCTGTCTGGGAGTGAGAGCCTGCTCTCTCTGGCCAGGTCCTACACTTGGCTGGAAGCCAGACTGGGTCCGCTCAGCCTCTGGGCCCCCTCCCCCCCCTGGGGGGGGGGCTTGGTGGTCTCGTCTCTCCGCGGCCGCCCTTGGCATGCTCAACGGTGACAGGGTCCCAGTGCCAGCAGCCAGACTCCTGCTTAGAGAATGTGCGACGGGAAACACAGTGAGGAGGGGGCTGCTGGCAGCGAGGGGCGTGGCCGGCCACCGTGTCCTGTCTGTGCCAGTGCAAGGTGACAGCGGGCAGGCCCTCCTGCGCGGGCAGTGTCCTGGAGCCCCACGTGGTCGGGACAGGTGACCGAAACTGGCTTTTGGAGGAGAGGAGGCTTTGCTTCCAGGGGAGCTGAGCACCCAACAGAGCAGAGGGGGGTAGCCCCGCCTCCGAGGCGGGGCAGAGGGGCAGCGAGGACCCCGGGGGCCAGGGCTTTGCTGCGGGGAGGCCTCACGAGGCACAGGGCGGGATCCAGGGCTGGGCCTCGTGTGTCCTGAGTGGCTGCCGTGTTTACGGTGGCTTTCCCGGAGTAAAGTGTCCACGCCCGTGTCCCAGGTCTGGGCCTGCGTTTGAAGCCCCACTCCCGCTCCTGACTCCAGCTTCTTGGTGATGCGGATCCTAAGCGGTCAGGTGCCGCTCACAGGGGATTCCTGCACTTTGACCCCGCGCTGCCCCGGCGGTTGTGGGTAGTTAGGGAGTGAACCAGAGGAGGGGAGCCCTGGCTCTCTCTCCCCACCCCCGTCTCTCCGCCTCTTGAATAAAGTAGAAAACAAACGAAAAATCGCCTGCCCTCTGCGTGAAGGTGTTGCCCCTTTGAATCCCAGCTGCTAAAATACCAGCAGTAGCAGCGATGGTCTGCAGTTCAGCCGGCACAGTTCTGTGGTCTCAGGAGTCCTGGGAGGCAGGTCTATCATTGTGCCCACTTTAGAGATGGAGAGAGTGAGGCTTTGGGCGGTGCTCTCACAGGCAGGGGTGGCGCCTGACGGGGCCCAGGCACTCGTGCAGGGTCGTGCTCCTTCCTGCTCCTGTAGCTACGGGGCAGGTACATGGCCTCTCCAGCCTCACCTTCCCCTCCCCTAAAAGCAGGGGGAGATTCACCGCACGAGATGGCTGCAGGTAGCACTTTTCCAACGGTCAAGCTCCATGCTGGGTTTGCCACTACTCTGTGTGCTCTCCATCCCGCTCTGGGGTGTGTGGCGTGGACCTCGAAGGCCCAGATCAGCCTGGGTCTGGGGCAGCCTCAGCGTCGTGATTCACGGGCTCGGGGGCTGGACCGATAGGCTGGTCTGAGAGTCTGACCACACCCGTGACCTTGACCCAGGAGGGTGTCGAGTCCTAGAACACTCGTTACACTGTGAAAGGCAGGTGAGGTCGGCCTCCTCCTTGGGGAAAGATGCCCGGCCACGGCGGCCATGGCGGCAGCCACGGGCCACGTGTGGTCCCTGGGGGCCCAGCGAGTGGGGAGCCCACGCAGTCCGTTGAGATAACTCACACCGGATGGTGAGACCGGGCCCGAAAGAAAGTGTCAAGTGTCTGATGAGTGATTCCAGAATTCTGATTATGAGTGAAACAATGATGCCCTGCTGGGAGAACAGCTCGCTTCCCGCACCCCTGCTACTTCCTGGAGTCGCAGAAACCCCTGGGTTAAAGGCTCCGTCCGGTAGACAGCACCCCTCCCTCCTTGTTTCTATCATTTTTTAAAGGTGTACTTATTTATTTGAGAGGCAGAGCAGCAGAATCAGGGAGGGAGAGAGAGAGAGAGAGAGAGAGAGAGAGAGGTCTTCCATCTGCTGGTTCACTCCCCAAGTGGCTACAGCAGCCAGGACTGGGCCAGGCTGTCCATGCTGGTCTCCTGCATGGGTGGCAGGGCCCCAGGGACTTGGGCCCTCATCTGCTGCTTTCCCAGGCACGTTAGGAGGGAGCTGGATCAGAAGCAGGGCAGCCAGGACTCAGAACCGGCGCTCTGATGTGGGATGCGGGTGCCCCAAGCGGCAACTTAGCCCACTGCACCACGACGCCGGCCCCCTGTGCCCCTCATTTAGATGTCAGATGTGACTCCGTAGAGTCACCCGTGCCCCTGACCACCGGCTGCAGACCAGGGGTTCTCACGACCCCTTGCTTGGGGTCAGGAGTGAGGGGCGCATTGCTCTCCAACAGAGCGGCCTGTGTTCTAAGGCACACAGACTCGTCTGAGCCCATGAGTGGGAACGGAGGGTGGGGTGGTGGGGTGGTGGGGTGAGGGTGGAAGGGACGGGAAGTTGGCTCAGGCTGAGTGTATTGCCGTGGGCTCTGCCATTTCTCAGAATGCCTGAGACTCGGTAGCTCATAGAGGGGTCTGAGTCTTACAGGTCTGGGGCTGGGAAGTCCAAGGTCGTGTGGCTGCATCTGGGGAGGTGTGGGTTTCTCGCAGGTGCAGAGTCCCGAGGCAGCACCGGGCATCGCGGGGTGAGGCGGATGAGCTGCAGGAAAGAGCTTGCGCTCGGAACAAAGCTGTTGGCTCGATCACCCACCAACCCGCCAGGCACCTCCCGAAAGCCCCACCTCCAGATGCCGTTACTCTCTGGCTCTGGGATTACTTTTCCCACATGTGATCTCCGGGGAAACTCCCGAGCCACAGCTCAGCGGGCAGAGCCTGCACTGATGAGGTGGCCCAGGGCGCTGGAGAGGGCTCAGCCTGGTTGGCTGGTGGGTGGGTGGGTGGGTGGGGTGTGTGTGAGGGGGTTGGAGGGTTGGTTGGTTGGTGGGTTAGTGGGTTTTTGGTGGGTTAGTGGGTTTGTTGGTGGGCTAGTTGATTGATTGGTAGGTACGTTGGTTGGTTGGTGGGTGGGTGGGTTGGTTGATTGGTTGGTTGGTTTGTGAGTTGGTGGGTTGTTTGCCTGTTGGTTGGTAGGTAGATTGTTTAGTTGCTTGGTGGGATGATTGGTAGATGGGTTTTTTGGTTGGTTGGTGAAGGAGTTGGTTGATTGATTGGTGGGTTGAATGGTTTGTGGATTGGTGCTTTGGTTGGTTGCTGGGTGAGTTGTTTGGTTGGTTTATTGGTGGGTAGGTAGGTTGGCTGGTGGGTTGGCTTGGTTGGTGGGGGGCTAGCTGATTGGTTATTTGGTGGATTGGTTGGATTGTGGGTTGATGGGGGAGCTCATTGGTTAGAGGGTGGGTGGGTGGGTTGCTTGTTTGGTTGGTTGGTGGGTTATTTCTTGTCTGGTTGGTTGGTAGGTGGGTTGTGTCATTGGTTGGTGGGATGGTTGGTTAGTGGGTGGTTGAAGCACGCATCCCGAAGGGGCCTTGAGTGGATGCGCCAGATACCCTTGGGAGGCAGAGGCTTGGGGGATGGGAACCTTAGCCTGGACGTGTGGTTTACGAGCTCTCACCCACCTGGAGGGACCCGGAAGATGTCCCTTCCAGTACTGTGAGGAACAGGCTGGGAGTGGAGCCCTGTGGCTGCCCCTCTGCAGGGCAGAATCTGGCCAAGGGACCTGGCACTCAGCCAATTGGCAACTCAAAGGCAGTGGGGCCACCAGGTCCCAAGGTGCAGGGGCCAAGTGGTGGCATTCAGAGTGGGCGTGGCTGCCGCGATGGGGCTGAGTCAGTGCACGGCGGAGGAGACAGTCCGCAGGGCTGTGGCGCTGGCCACTTGGTCCTGGGGTCCCAGCAGCGAGGAGACAGGAAGCCTCGGAGTCCCCACGTGATCTGCACAGGCAGAATTCGGGTCAGACGCACAAACCTCCCTCCTGAATCACAAAACAGCGCGTCAGGGCCCCGCGGTGCGCCCCCAGCCTGCGACTCCTTGCCCGAAGGGGAGGCTGAGATCCCCTCCAGGAAGGACCCCAGTGCCCTATGGGAAATGCGTGGTGCTTGGTCCTTCCCAGCCTTCCCCAAAGCTATGGCCTTCCACCGGGGGAACGTGCCCAGGGAAAAGGAAGTAATCAGACAGCTGGGGACTACTGGACACTGACAAATGACACAGATGCCGGGAGGCCCCCAGTGTCACTGTGGCCCCCCGTCAGGGCAGGGGCTGATGGAGGCCAGGGGACCCATGGTTCCAGCTCGGGTCCGTCTCACTGTGCGTGCAGTGCGTCCCCGAGCCCATCCATGGTCCCTTTCCCAGTTCCAGATTTGGCGCTGCCTCTGTCTTTCACTGCTGTCCCACAAGCGGACTCAGCGCCTGAGAGAGTTGACAGTACCTCCCCCGCCCCCCCCCGTCCCCCGCCCCTGCTGTGTGCAGCCGCTGATCTGCGGAGTGTGCCCCCACCCCTGCGCACGAGGGCACAGGCAGCAGTTTCCCGTCCATGGCCAAGGCCAGCCGTGCCGCCAGCGTGCTGCCTCGGGCGGGTCACCCCTGCAGCCCTGGCTCGCGATGTAAGCAGGGACCTGGGCCAATTTCCCTTCCACAAGGCGCCACACTGACCCACGGTGCTGGCGACGCTTTGCTGATTGGAGCCGGGGAGCAAGGAGCAGCAGGCACTGCCGACGCGCTGGGACCTGCCGCTCGGCAGGGGCTGGCCGAGGGCGGGGCCTCCACGGCCGTGGCGTCCCGTGGGCTCCCGTGGTACGGGCTGTGCTGAGACTTCCCATCTCAGGACAAGGTGAGTTCCCGCCTCTCCCGCCCGAGCAGGCCTGGGTGGGCCAGGTAAGTCACCTGCAGTGGCCCAAACGCACTTGGTCCTGCTCCTGCCACCTGCTCTCTCCCAGGCTGCACCTGTGGCCTCCTGGGGGTACCCTACAGTCAGCTGACGAAGAGTCGACGCAGGCCTGGTTCACGGGGGCTGTGTCCACTAGGTGGGCGGCACCACAGCCCGTCTCTGGGACGGCCCTGTAGGGCAGTGGCGAGGGGAGTGCCCCTCACTGGCAGAACTCTGACCACTGCACCCTCCTTGGAAGCACAAGTGACCACAGGGCGACCGTATACGGATTCACGGGCTGTGGCCGGTGATTTGGTCAGGGGCTCGGAAGGACCAGGGCTGGAAAGCAGGTGACAAACATTTTTGGGGAGAACTGTGTGGGAAAGGCCCTTCTGAGTGAGGAAGAACGGATGAAGATTTTTGGGTCCCAAAGGTGACCTCAGCAGAGGAGCAGAGAATGACTGGGTGGACGCGGGGCCGGCGCTTGGCGCAGGGGGTTAAAGCCCCGGCCTGCAGCGCCTGCATCCCATATGGACACCTGTTCAAGTCCTGGCTGCTCCACTTCCAATCCAGCTCTCTGCTATGGCCTGGGATAGCAGTGGAAGATGCCCAAGTGCTTGGGCCCCTGCACCCACGTGGGAGACCCGGAAGAGGTTCCTGGCTCCTGGCTTCAGATTGGCGCAGCTCCAGCCATTGTGGCCACGTGGGGAGTGAACCAGCGGATGGAAGACCTCTGTGTGTGTGTGTGTGTGTGTGTGTGTGTATGTGTGTGTCTACCTTTCTCTGTAACCCTTTCAAATAAGTAAAAATAATAGACAGGAAGACCTGTCTGTGGACACCGCTCACCTCGTCCCCAGCCACCCCGTCACTGCCCAAAGAACTCAAGAGCCAGGACGACCTGCTTGTGGCCCCGCCGAGCGTCTGGTCTGCCGACACGGAGCCCCGCTCCCCCAGGCGCCCGGCCACCTGCATCGTGGAAGGAGTGGCGTTCCGTCCTTGCTGGAACAGACACTCAGGATATCGATTTGCCTTCCCAGCAGGCAATATTTCTGCCCAAACCACCCCCTGGGGACCCACTGAACGCCTTGGCCACTGCCTCGCTTCGGGCCAGACCCCACTTCCCAGCCACAGAGGTTCCGCAAGCCATGATTCCGTGTTTCCCACCATCCCGAAGCGGGACAGCTCGGTGGCTGTACCACCCAGCAGGGCCGGAGCAAGGTCCCTAGCCGGCTGTGCGTGTCCTGGCCTGGCCTCCGGCAAGTGGGGATGTTTCTCCAAGCAGCCGGGGTTTACAAGCCGGAGGAGCGGCTGAAACAGCAGTGTCGCTGCCACGAGCGCTGCTCCGCGCTCACTGTGAGGGTCCGTGCAGCCGTCTTCGCTCTTATCCCCGGTCACGTTGCGTATGATGTACTGACCTTTTTTTTTTTTTTTAAAAAAAAGATTTGTTTCTTAAAATCGTATCTACAAATCACATTGAATCTGTCAAAAACTAAAATTAAAATTAAAAAAAAATTTAAAGGTTATTTGAAAGGCAGAGTGACAAAGACGGCTGGGGGGGTCTTCCATCCGCTGGTTCACTCCCCAAATGGCTACAGTGGCCAGGGCTGGGCCAGGCCAAAGCCAGAGCCTGGAGCTCCATCCGGGTCTCCCGTGTGGGTGGTGGTGACCCAAACCCTCAGGCCATCTTCTGCTGCCTTCCCAGGTGCATTAGCCGGGAGCAGAAGCGGAGGCAGAGCAGCCCGTATGAGATGCCGGCGTCACAGGCAGTAGCTTTGCCCATCGTGCCGCAACGCCGGCCCCAGAGGCACTGACTTTATACGGTAGCACTGAAGCCCTGGGGTACCAGAAGGCGTGAACCTCACTTGAAGACTTGATCTCCCCGTCTGGGGAGGCGACCGGTGCGGCTGTGGTTGGACCGGGACAGCGGTGTCACATCAGGCGGAGTCGTGACTGTGTTTCTGATTTGAGTGAGAGCTTAAACATCCTTTAGGAGATGTAGGTGGATGGCGGGATGGTGATGGGGGCACAGACGATGGTTAGTTTCCTGGGTTGGCTGGACTCCCCACGGGGCCCCCTGGCTATCTGTGTATGTCTGGCTGAGAGCTCTGTCTGAATCCCTGGGAGCAGAGGCCCCCCCGCCCCCAGCAGGAGCAGGCGTCATCCGATTTGCTGAGGGCTTGAGAGGCGGGAAGGGGAGACCACGCCCTGGGCGGCAGACCAGGGACTCTGCCCCGGGCTGTGTGCTGCCCTGGCCTCAGGCCTCCTCCCTAGGTACGTCTGAAGGCTGCGGGCAGGCCACTTTCAAGCCACAGGACTGGCTGAGCAGCCCCTCTGTTCTCTCATCAATAAAACGGGAATAATCACGGACTCCATTGCCAACGGCAGGCAATGAGAATTAAACGAGAGAAGCTGTCCCAGGCACAATGTCATTTAAAAGATACACTGTGGGGGCCGGCGCTGGGGGGCAGCAGGTAAAGCCGCCACCTGCGGTGCTGGCATCCCATATGGGCACCAGTTCAAGTCCCAGCTGCTCCTCTTCCAATCCAGCTCCCTTCCAATGGCCTGGGAAAAGCAGCAGAGGATGACCCAAGTGCTTGGGCCCCGCCATCCACATGGAAGACGCAGATGGAGCCCCTTGCTTCTGTCTGGCCCAGCCCTGGCCACTGTGGCCACTTGGGGAGCGAACCTGTGGATGGAGGATCTCTCACTCTCCCCTCCCCCGTAACCCTGCAGGGTGTTTGACTGGGGGAAGCACTAAAAACAAGCTATCTACTATCACCACTGATGCTATCGTTGTAATCAACGCTGGCCTGCACTTGTACCCGGCACAGACGGTCCTGGAGGGACTTGTCGAGCTCTGACCGCGGCTCTGGCCATCTCCGATGTTACCCTGGGCTGGCTGTCCCTGGGACCCGCCTACCCCGAGCTGGGAGCCGACGCCAGCTCTGCGCGGTCCCCACGGCCCCCGACTCAGGAGGGCCCCGAGCCCAGGGCTGCTCTGTCCTGTTCCCAGCCTGGAGCCCTGCATCACTCCGGGGCAGGAGCACTGGTGCCGCCCGCTACGTGTCCAGGCCTGCTTCCGAGCCCAGAACTCCTGGCGCCCGGAGCAGAGAGGGTTGTGTGTGTGGTGGGGGGAGTGTGCCCCTTCCGGCCTGAGCCGAGTCAGCTGCACTTGGGGAGGGTGGCCTTCTGTGAGGGGCCGTAACGAGCCACAGGGACCCTCTGCCCGCTGTAGGGGCTGCAAGCCAAGCTCCGAGGGCGAGCTGCTGGCTGGCAGTTGTTTGGCCCAAAAAACAAGATCGAGGGTGGACACAGCAGTGTCCTCGGGTTCCTGACGGGCTGGGGGAGGGGGAAGGAGCGTGTGTGTGTGTGTGTGTGTGTGCGTGCGCGCGCGCGAGTGGTCCCCTGGCCTCGAAAGGCAGATCCAGCTCGGCACGAAGAAGGAATTTTAAGCAACAAGAGTTGTGCAAGGGAACGGCTGGCTTGAATCCCAGCCACAGCTCCGCCTGGGGGTTCGGAGCACGGGGCCTTGGCTTCGGAACTGAACGCTCCACGCTCCACAGCCGTCCAGATCTGCGGCCTTAGATAAGGCCGGCCATCTGCAGCCCCGGGCCAGTCCCTCCGCTGTGAGATGGGCCTGAAGCTGCCGTACCCTGCAGGTGGGGCGCCAAAGACGAAGCCGCTGAGGTTACGCATAAAGCATCCGCGGTGTGCCTGGCCCCCCGGAGGCACCGGAGAAACGCCGGCTGCTGCTGCTGCTGCTGTCACAGGTGCCGAGCCCCTGTGCCTGGCAAGGCTGACGTTGGCGGGGCCGTCAGGGAGCTCCGGGGATGGTCCTTGCGTCAGAAGGCAGGCAGGAAGCTGCTTAAGAGATTTAAAAAGAAAAAAAAACAAACAGCCATAAATGCCTGCCTGGTGACAAAGGCTGTGGGAGCAACCTGAGGCTGTGTGGGGCCTGGGGGCTGCAGTGGGGCGGGGGAGTTGGAGGGGCTCCCGTTTCTCCTGTGTGGGGCCTGGCCAGCTGTCCCAGGAGCCGGCACCAGGAACGGAATCCTGGGCTCCTGTCCGGGCCGCAAGGCGGGTGGCCCATCCTTGAGCCGCCCCCGGGGAGCCAGCCCTGTGGGCCGTGTGCGTGTGAACCAAGAGGGCCCTGAAAGGGTCTTGGCACCCCCGGCTCCCGAGCCCCTGCCTGGAGCCACCCCCGGGGAGAGAGCAGCTTCCCTGGAAGTGCCTTGGCAGCCGTTCCTGATTGACAAACCCTTCTCCTCCCTCAGCTGGGTCCAGGAAACGCGCCTGCCCCACCACACCCCTGCGCTTCGGCAGCCGGCCTAAGGCCCGGCGCCTGCCCGGGGAGCGGCAGATGGCCTCCATCACGGGCTGCTGCCGCCGCCGCCGCGGGGCCGGTGTCCCCTGAGACAGGGCACCCCACCAGGAATGTGCCAGCATCTCGTGGCGCCCGCCTTCCAGCACAGTCTCACCAAGGAGGCCGGCACCCCCCACACCGGCTGTTTGCTTCCCAGTCAATGTCAAGACCAAGGTCACCAGCCTGTGTGCCCATCCCCACTCTCCAGCCCCAGCTGGGCCACCCTCCATGGTGCTCCTGTCTCCCTTTGCCTACCCCCGGCCACCACCACTCCATCTGCCGTCCCTGTGCGGCTGCCCGTGGTGGACGGTCCCTATCAAGAGGACCACCCAGCGTGCGCCCGTGTGTGCCTGGGGTCTCCCGTTAGCGTCCCTTGGAGCTGCGTCCGTGTCCCCATTCCCGAGAGGGAAGGGGCTTCTACCCGGAGTCTCCTGACTCAGGCGATCCTGACATTGGAGGATGGGGGCGCTGACGTGCCCCCCAAAAACTCACTCGGGATTTTAACCCCGGAAGTCTTGGGTTAAGGGGATTCTGAGCGTGGAACTTAGTGTGATACTGCTGGTTGGAGGCGGGGCTTCGGGGAAGTCTCCAGGGTGGGGTCGCAGATGGAGCCCCGGTGACTTTAGCTGCAGAGGGAGAGGCGTTAGGGTCACGGTGGGGACGTGCGGCGGCCCCGCACCTGGCTCCCTCCTGCTCTTCGCTCTCTGAGTGTGCACAATGGAAGCTTTTCTTGATAAGGCGGCTTTGCCTCGGTATTTTGTCATAGTGACAAAAGGTGACCAAAGCAGGGAGAGGTCCCACCGCCCCGGGGAGCTCACCCTGGACCAGTGCCCGCGGATGCCAGCTGCCAACTGGGCCTCAGGCTACACATCTTTAAAATGGATCTCCTGACTCTACCTCCCTTAAATCTGACGCCATCTGTGGTTGGCCCAGTGTGGGGCAAGAAGACAGTGTCCAGTGATCCTGTGGCCATCACTCCAGCTGTAGGGTGGTGTCACTCCTTCTTCTTTTTAAAGATTTATTTATTTGAAAGGCAGAGAGGTACGGGGCGGGGGGTAGCTCTTCCAATCCCTGGGTCACTCCCCAGATGACCAAAGCAGCTGTAGCTGGCCCAGGCTGAATCCAGGAGCCTGGATCTCCACCGGGTCTCCCACGTGGGTGCAGGGGCCCATCTTGGGCCATCTTCCGCTGCTTTTCCAGGCGCATTGGCAGGGAGCTGGATGGGAAATGGAGCAGCTGGGACTCGACCTGGCCGTCACATGGGATGCCAGCGTCCCTTCCCGGTGCCACTTCTGAAGGCCGCCTTGGATGTCAGGAACGGCATGGCGTCAGCGGCCCCGCGGCAGCAGGGCGGGCTGGTGGCAGCCTCCGGCTCTCACCACTTGTACCTGATGACTGTCAGCTTGTGTGTTTCAATTGCAGGATGAGTGTGCCATTGGCGAATTCCTAACACACTCTTCCCCAGCCCCAGCGGACGGGGCAGGGGGGGAGCGGAAGCAGGTGTCCCGAGGCACTGTCCATTATCTCCTTGTGGTCTCAGCCCATCTGGCAGCCAGTCCCACTCATACACACCCGCCGGGCTCCCCAAGGCTCCGGGAAGCAGACAGGTTGGAGTCAGGACCCAGAACCACACTCCTCCCTTATCTCCATCTGGATTATTTTGGGTCTCAGGGCCAGAAGTCCGAATCAGATGGACTGGATTCCGGGCAATTCAGTGAGCTGTGGCTGTGGCTGTGGCTGGAGGTGAGGCACAGACCCAGTGAACCACGACCCCCGCCCCGGAGCGCGGAGATAGGGAGGCGGCCTCTGGAGAGGGCAGAACGGATACGGCCAGAATCGATCAATGATCGATCGCTTGATCCAGCGATTGGGTGAGCCTGGCTGAGGATGCGAGATTTGAGCACAGATTTGAAGGCGAGGTTTCGGCTCAGTGAACCCCTGGGAGAAGAGAATTCCGACGGGGTGGGGAGGGGCATACCTGGGGATCAGCAAGGCGGCAGGTGGCTGGTCCGTGAGTGGGGTTGGGAAGGGAAGGGGAGATCGGAGAGAAGGTGGGGGCAGCTGGGTGCGGACCCCG
Source organism: Oryctolagus cuniculus (assembly GCF_051225735.1). Taxonomy (NCBI): domain Eukaryota; kingdom Metazoa; phylum Chordata; class Mammalia; order Lagomorpha; family Leporidae; genus Oryctolagus; species Oryctolagus cuniculus. Next base: position 232,905,080 of record NC_142867.1, on the reverse strand, counting down.
GGGCTCTGTCCGCACCACCACAGGGCTTGGCGCGAAGGAGAATGTTTTTTGACATTCTGTTTAAGCAAAGAAGGAAGCTTCTAGACGTCTAGCCCCGGGTGAGTGGGAGGCCAGGGCCTCGTTCTCTCTTCCCGGGCTGGGGCTCCCTTAGTGTGGGGAGGGGACCGGCTACACACAGCGCCAGCCCCCTCAGTATCACAATCTCCCAGGCTCCTTCACTGAGCCCCGTGCTAGGGAGCCTGTGATTGGCTGGCCTGGGTCACATGGCTGCCACATACCCAAAAGGGGCGCTCTGAATGGCTGCCCGCTGCCCCTGTACGCTCCACAGGGCTCAGTTCTTGCAAAGGAGTAGTCAGAGGAAGGGAGACGGACCAGCTGGCCGGCTCACCCTGGGTGGGGGGTGCGGGGCGGCCCCCTGCCGGGCCTCTGTCCCAGGAGGGGCTTCGAGCCACCCGAGCAGTGGGTCAGAGGCAGCTTGGGACCCCTGCGTCCCCAGTTGCAGTGTCTGGGTTCGAGACCCAGCTCCGCTTTCAGTTCCAGCTTCCCGCAAGGTGCACCCTGGGAGGCGGCAGGTGATGGCTCAAGGTCTTGGGTCCCTGCCACGCGCGTGGGAGCCCCCGATGGAGTGCCGGGCTGTTTCCTGACGTCCTCCCGGCTCAGCCTCAGCCTCGTGGGCATCTGGGGGAGTGAACTGAGCAGACTGGAGATCTCCGCCTCTCTGTCTCTCAAATGAATAATAAATAAAGAAATAAGTAGACGGCTCCTTGCTCTGAGCCTGGTGTGCATCTGTGGCCTGCACAGCACATTTCGCAAACGCTGCGTCTCAGACGAGGGCTGACGCCAGCCACAGGGATGACGCCCGGCCGAGGTGCATATTAAAAGGTCACTCCAGCCCCAGTCGCTTCGAGTTCACGTGTGCGGTTCCCCACCGCCGGCTGCATGGGTCAGGAACCAGCGGCCGAGGTGGGGCCGCTTCCTCCTCCCCCGGCCTCCTCTGATGTTCCAGGCAATTAACCAGCGTGAAGAGAGGGTTTGGATCCTCAGGAAATACCAAGGATGGGAGCTGGAATAAACCCGCCCGGCAGGCAGCCGAGGGGGCAGGCGGGGGCACCTTGGCAGCACTGACAGCGTGGAAGACCGACCTCACCTGGGAAGACACAGGCCTTGCGCTTATTCTTGTGCACGCGCTGTTGGGTGTCCACCAGGCCACCCCTCCCCGTGCCCACCGCCAGGCTCCCGGCCCCTCCCCGGCCGGGCAGGGGCACCGAGCTCACCGAAAGGCAAAGAAACCGAGGCCCAGTGAGGAGCCCGGCCACGGTCGGCACCGCGCTCCAAACGGCAGCGGCGGCTCCCCCGGCCGAGGGCAGCTTTGTGGACGGCCCTGGCCGCAGATCAGAGAAGGTTCTGTCCTCCTTGCCAAGCCGTGGCCTCGCTGGCTCATTTCAGCGGCTGGGAGGAAGAGATTCCGGCTGAGGTCAGGTCCGTGGGCGGGAGGTTTCCCTCTGCCCAGCCCTGGGCCAGGAGCGCGTCTCTCCTGACCTTTGAGAAGAACCAGCGGGGCAGAGCAGCCCCGCCCCGCGAAGGACAGGCTCAGGCTGTCACAGGATGGGTCTGGTCCACGATTCTGGGGGTGGCACAGGCATTGGCCCCCAACCGGATAGCTGGGCCTTTTTTTTCTTTTAAGATTTTATTTATTGCGGCTGGTATTGTTAGGCAGGAAGTTAGGTATGAGCTTATGTGTGTGTGATAAAGGCCTCCGGAGAAGACTCCTATGTCCAGCATCTGCATCTGCATCTCCAAGTCATCCCGATAATGCTGCAGGGGCAGCCCAGTGTTCCCATCCTGCCCTGCCCCCTCCTACCCGATAACCTGCCAGGTGGGGGCCCCGCCCCTTCTGCCTGACAAATCTCCCACAGTCTCCCAGGTGCAGCCCAGTGTCAGCATCTCAAACACCCTGCTCCGGATCCCCATTCTCTAGGGGGTCCTGCTCACCCTTCCTCTGAACCCAGGATGGCCCAGCTAGGCTTCCTCCTGTCTGATACCTTCAGGGGAAAACTCAGACAGGAGCTTCTTAATATTTACAGCCATAAAACCCTTTGTTTCAGGAGGAGATGTGTGAAGACAAAGACCCATCTCCTTAAAAACCCCCAGCCTCAACCGGACAGCGGACAGCGGACAGGACAGCGGACAGTGCGCTCAGCCCTCTGCCTCTCTGCTGAGCCGCCCGCCTGGCCTGGCCAGGTGTCATCTCTCCACTCAATCATGTAACCTCGCTCCCCCCCCCCCAGTCTCTCAGGCTCTGTCTGGGGGGTGCCCATCCATCCTTATGGATGTCCCTGCCCTAATAAACCTTGCTATTTTACCTCCTACTACTCTCTGTCTCATGCCTGAATTCTTTCTGGCACGAAGACAAGAACCCTGCAATTTCTCCAGTAACAGTACTGTGGCATAGCGGGTAAAGATGCCGTCTGTGGTGCTGGCGTCCCATATGGGTGCCTGTTAGAGTCCCAGCTGCTCCACTTCCGATCCAGCTCCCTGCTGTGGCCTGGGAAAGCAGTGGAGATGGCCCAAGTGCTTGGGCCCCTGCACCTGTGTGAGAGAGAGTTACAGACAGAGGCAGAGAGGGAGAGAGAGAGATCTCCATCCGCTGGTTCACTCCCCAAATGGCCACAACAGCCTGAGCTGGGCCGATCCAAAGCCAGGAGCCGGGAGCTTCTTCCAGGTCTCCCACGAGGGTGCAGGAGCCCCATCACTGGAGCCGTCACTTGCCTCCCAGGGAGCTGCAGCCAGGAGCCCAGGCACTCCGATGTGGGCGTGGCTGACTTAACCTGGGGTCACAGCCATGAGGACAAAGGGCCACGCGCCTGTAGCTGCCTTTCTCCACAAGGCCCAAGCTGCCTCCAGTGGTTTCCCAGAACTGGGACAAGAGAAGCAGGCATCGGCGTCCGCACACAGCAAGTAGGGGGCTCGCTCGGCTCCCGGGATGCAGGGGTGCGCCCCCACTGGCCGTGCCCCGTGCCTGATGGGGCCTTTGTGGGTGCCAGCGCGAGTCCGTCCGGGCAGCCGGGGACTCAGGACACGAGAGTCGCTTTATCAAACACAGTGTTTGCCCAGGTAAAGCAGTGCGTAGCACATGGTGAGGGGCAGGACACCACGGTCCCCAGCAGGAGGGGCGGGTTCCCCAGCCGCCCTCCTGACGTCCCGCTGGGGAGGGAAGCGGCCCCATTACCGGGAGGAGGAAGCCCAGGCCCAGAGGCTCATCCTGATCGTGGGCCACCTCCGTGCCGGGTGCTCGGTCAGCAGCAGCAACGGGGGCCGGCCGCACCTCGCAGCCGAGGACACCAGCTCAGAGTGGGGACCCTGCCTGCCCCGGGGCCGCACAGCTGCCCCCACCTCCTCCTAGGGCTGGCACTGGGCTCGAGGCCTGCTGGGTCTGGTTCTGGCCGGTCTGCCCCGGATCTCCGCGCCATCCCTGAGGCTCCAGGTGTTCCCAAGAACAGAGCAGGTGCAGGAGGCCATTTTCTCCCTCCCGCACCCCACTCCACCCCGGCACGCCAGCAGAGCCTGAGAGAGCAGGAGACCCCTGCATTCACCAGGCCCCCCGGGAACAGCAAGGTGGTGGAGCCGGCGAATGTCGGGGCTCAGAGGGTTGGTGCTCTCCGGGGGAGGCTTCCAGGGGAGGAGAGGGCACTGGCCTTGGAGGGGCCTGGTCGCTGTCACCGTGGTAACGAATGGCACATCCGGTGGTGGAGATGGCCCAGGTGCGCCCTCACCGGGGCTCACGGGGCTCAGGCGAGGAGCCGCGGGCTGGAGGAGCTCCGGGGGAGAGACTTTTCCCCTGGCTTTTCCCAGCGCCTGCAGCTCGCTCCTCCCACAACTGCAGCCCCGCGTCTGTCCCCAGGCCAGCTGCCGCCTCCTAAAGGCCCTGAGGGTGCCTGGTGCTCACTGGCAGTCCTTAGGAGACCCCTGTCTGCAAAGTCCTTTAGCCGCGGAAGGTGACGCGTTTGCAGATTCTAGGGAGGACATGTGGACCCCAGGCAGGTGGGAAGCCCCCATGGACAGCAAAGCCTCGGCCATACGTGCGTGGCTGGGGCAGATAGCTTGCCCTGACCCCTCCGGTCATGGATCTGTGACATCCGCCACGTGGGGGGATCCCCTTCTGGGCCCCGACCCCCAGCAGGCAGGCTCTTCCCGAAACCCCAGCATTCCAGCCGGGGAAGCGGATCTGAGTGGGATTCGAAAGCGTTTCAGGGTTTGCCAGCGCCGGATGGGGGTGGGGGTGGGGTGGGCGTGGGGATCTCCGGGCTCTGCGTCCTTCCAGCAGCATCCGGAGGCAGGAGTAGCTCCTCCTCTCCGTCCCAGGAGAGGGGGCCGCGGGCACGGCCGGCGGGCGGGCCGGCGGGCGGGGAGTGGGCGGGTGCTGGGTGGGGACGGCGGCTCTGCCCACCTCCTCCGTGCTCTCCCGCAGGCGCCCGTCTCACTCTCAGTCCCGCCGCTGCCGCCGCTGCCGCCGCCATCATCCGTCCGTCCGTCCTTCCGTCTGTCTGTCCATCCCGGAGCGCTCCTCGCAGTCATGCCTGCTCCCGGCCTGGCCATGACGAGCGGCCAGGCGCTCCCAGCCTTCCTGCTCTGCAGCGCACTGCTGGTTCTGAAGATGTACGTGGTGGCCGTCATCACCGGGCAAGTGAGACTTCGGAAGAAGGTACGTGCCCTCCGCGGGGATCCCCCGGCCCCGCCCGCTCCCGCCCAGGGACAGCCGCCCAGGCGGTGTGAGGGCCAGTGCGTGAGCAGGCTCGGGACCGTGTCCTCCCAGACCCCTGGATGGCTCCCCCCTGGCTCTGGGGGCCAGCAGCACCCGCCGCCTCTGGCTCCTGCTGTCGGGACAGGTGACTCAGCCCCGGCCTCCCTGGACGGTGGCGCGTGGGATCCGTGAGTGGCGTGCGGGTGCAAAGCCTGCGCCTGACCCGGCGGCTTCCCGGCCCAGGAGCTCTGACGCTCGGGCGAGTGGGAGCCACAAGATTTTCAGTGGAAATTCCCAGGCGCAGGCTGCCCAGGAACCCGGGGCGGCCTCCAGAGGCTGGGTCTCGGCCGCGGGGCACCCGGTGGGGACTTTCCTCCTCGTCCAAGTCCTTGAACCCCGACGGTGACCAGAGGGGGCCGGGGCAGGCACAGGGTCCAGCGCGGCAGCACAAGGCACCCGGCACTGAGTGCCCGCGAGATCGGGGTGGGTCTGCAAAGCCCAGGCCACGCTCAGGTCCGTGGGAGAATGCGGAGGCCCTGGGGCACCTGCTGCTTATCTGCCCAGGTATTTTAAGTGGGGAGTCATTTCCTGTTGCCGTCTTCCTGTTGGGAGGCAAGCTAGGGGCCCAGACTCCAGACATCTGCCCTGGGAGCCTGGAGCTTGCCCGGGAGCCGCGCAGTCCCTGGTGCAGGCACACGCAGCCTGCCTCGGGGCACGGGTGGGAGGTGCAAGATCCCAGCACGGAGCCAGACACCTGCAGTCAGTCCCAGAGTCCTTCCTGTGTGCCGCCCTCTGGGTGTTAAATCCCCAGCGGGGCGGGCGTGCAGTGCATCAGTTAATTCCGGCCTCAGTGCCTGGGTTCCAGTCCCGCCTCCGCTCCCCCTCCAGCTTCCTGCTAATGTTGCACACCCTGGGCGATGGCTGAGGCACCCCGTGCCTGCCACTCACTTGGGAGACCCGGATTGAGTCCTGAGCTCCTGGCTTCGGCCTGGCCCAGCCCCCATGGTTGCAGGTGTTTGGGGAGTGAATGAGTGGATGGGAGATCTCGCTGTGTCTGCTGTCTCTCCCTTTCACATAAAAATAAATGAACAGCAACACGAGAGTTCCTGCCCCGGCCCTGGGGGAGGCTGGGGGCAACGCGAGAGTTCCTGCCCCGGCCCTGGGGGAGGCCGGGGGGGCGGTGGCTGTGTTCACCCGGGCTTAGAGGCCGCCCTGGGCTTCTGGCTTCTCACAGTGCTTGCCAAGTTCACACAGCCAGGGTTGAACGTAGGGGGCGGGTCCAGGGCCCACAGCCATCTCCGGGCTGGGGAGCCTTCCCGAGGGGATTTAGGGGTGGGAGGAGGTGGGCCTGCCTGCTCTGCAGAAAGGAACCCTTTCGCCGGCCCCCTGGGGCTTCTCCTGGGGCTCGGGGTCCCGACAGGCCCCTGTGGTGCCCACGGAGGGCCGGGGCTTCTCTGCCCATCCCCCACCTCAGGCAAGTCTGGGGGCACAGAGCGGGCGGGGGGACTCAGTGCCTGCCCTGAGCCCACGCTCTCAGCCTCTATGACTGGAGCCCACGCCAGTGGCTCCCACCCTGCCCCTGGGGGAGTCGGAGCCCAGGTTTTTGGCAACAGGAAGTGCTAAGGCTGGCTGGCGTGAGCGCGAGGTGAGCAAGGCCATGAGCTCGGAAGGCAGGCGTCCCCTGAACGCTGAGGCCCTAGGAAGGGGGTCCCGTGCCTGCAGACTCTGGGTGGCTGCCGACGCGTGGACTCCAGGGCCGGCAGGGAGGGGCTCTGGGTGTGGAGCTCCTGTGGTAACCCAACAGGGGTCAGGCCATTCACATGGGGGCAGGGCAGGCCTGCCCTCGGGCCAGCGCTGAGTCAGATGAGCCCTATGGCAAAGCTGCCGCTGAGACAGGTTCTGCTTGGAGCGCCTGGGCGGCAGCAGGTGGAGCGGGGGCTGGGGGCTGGGGGCTGGACCCCTGCTGCCTGGAGCGTGACCTTGAGGGACGCTGAGCGCCCCCCCCCACCCCAGTGCTAGAGGCTTCCCCCGGCCTCCGCCCGCCCATCACCGGGTGCCTGGGCTCCCTTCCACCCGAATCTGCAGGTGAGGAAGCCACGGCACGGGAAGTTCAGAGCCGGGGTTCAAGGCCAGGGCTGGTAAGGCTCCCTCCATGCATTTGCTGCCAAGTCCAAATTCTGACGGAGCCTCCAGGACCCCGCTGACCCCTGCACCTCCATCCCAGGCGCTGTCCCATGGCCTCTGGGCTCCCCAGAGCTGGTTTTCCTGCTCTAAGCTGTCCAGCTCCTTCTGACCCCAGGGCCTTTGCACCTGCCGTTGCTCTGTCGATGCCCCCTTCAACCTCAGGGGAGCCTTCTCTCACCCCCACGGACATCTCTGTGAACAGGGGAGACCACCTGGTCTCCCCTGGTTCTGAGGTGGCTCCCGGTCAGCTGTGAGCTTCGCAGCAGCAGGGACAGAAGGGTCTTGGGGCAGACCGAGTGACTGTGTGGACACGGGTGTGTGACCCAGACCTCTGTCCCAATGCAGGGACAGAGGGGGCAGGCCTGGGGGGACGGTCAGTGATCCTCCGCTGCTCTCTTTCAGGCTTTCGCCAACCCCGAGGACGCCCTGCGCCACGGGGGCCCCCAGTACTGCAGAAGCGACCCGGATGTGGAGCGGTGCCTCAGGCAAGTACTTCCGGGTCACAGCGGGGGGGCCGCGCTCTCCATGCACCTGTGTGTTCCTTGTCTAACAAATCCTCAGAAGGTGACACAGGGCCCTTCGAAAAGTCAGTGGAAAATGGGGTTAAAAGATAAGTTTTCTTTGGTGCAAAAACATCCTGAAATCCGTGTAGATGACGAATGTGCGGCTCCAAGGTGCGTTTCAGAAGTTCGTGAAAAAAAATTCATGGAAAATGTGTGCAGTGGTGCTGACTATGTGTAGATAGCAAGATTTGCACCAAAATAAACTTCCCTTAACTTTCACTTTCCACAAACTTATTTAAAGGCTGAGGGTGAGACAGACAGACAGAGGGAGGCCTCGCTTCCGCTGCTTCCCCCTCCAGATGCCCACAGCAGCCGCGGCAGGTCACTGCTGCCTCGCAGGGTGTGCGGGAGCAGAGCTGGGACTCGAACTTAGGCCATCCCCAAGGCAGAGGCAGAGAGAGACAGAGAGAGAGAGAGGTCTTCCATCCGCTGGTTCACTCCCCAGATGGCTGCAATGGCCAGAGCTGTGCCGATCTGAAGCCAGGAGCCAGGTGCTTCTTCCAGGTCTCCCACGTGGGTGCAGGGGCCCAAGGACCTGGGCCATCCTCCACTGCTTTCCCAGGCCACAGCAGAGAGCTGGATGGGCAGTGGAGCAGCCGGGACTAGAACCGACGCCCATATGGGATGCGGGCCCTGCAGGCGGCGGCTTTACCCGCTACGCCACAGCGCCGGCCCTTGACACCATTTTCAGCAGACCGACATGCGGTCAAACTGTCAGACCTCCGCCGACGTGACCGGCAAAGATTCAGACAGCGTTTGGGCTTTGTTTTGCGTTTCTCTCCTCCTGAGTGGAGGCGGCCATCTTTCCGTGGGCCGCACGCGTCCCCAGTTAGTTAGAAACAGCTTCCCCTCCTGTGGACATGGGAGCGGCCCACGCAGACGCTTTGGGTCGTGGTGAAAATCCACAGGATGCGAAGAAGGAAACCGCTCCCGATCCGCAGCCCTGGTAACACTCCCGGCCCTCTCTTGTCTTCTGTGTCGAAACATGTCTCATAAAAGCAGGCGCGCCGTGGGTTGTCCTCGGGGTTCTGTTTTCCCAGCAGCCTCTGTGTCACAAGCGCTTTCCATGGTCAGGCGAACTGAAAGCCTGATGCTCCAGGCCCGGCTGAGTCTAAATCAGCGTGGGACGCGATGTCGACTTCCTGTGGCCAGTGCCGGCCTCCCCGCTCTTGGCAGCAGCCTGGGGAGGGGGCCTCCGGGCGGGGTGGGGGATGGGGGGTGGGGGAGGAGCAGGAAGCCCTCCGGAGGCCCCAGGTGTGAGGGCGGGAGTGGGTGGGACGCTGAAGTTTGAATAGTAGAAATTCCTTCATGAAAAGGAAGGCTGTGGCTTTTCTTCTGATGTTTTTCTTGGCCGTGGACAATAATATCCGCACCTGCGGTTTCCAGACATCACGGGGATGTGTAATGTAGGCGTGGAGGCTGTTGCTATTCCACTCTTTCTAGTGTGGCTACAATGTGTAAGGAGCAGTGCGAGCCCCACCCAGCTACCGCCCATCCCCCGTCCGTCCATCCTCCCTCCCCCACCCCCACTCATCCACTTTATATCCGTGAGGATGCACTGGGGGCTCCTGTGTCCTGGGGGGGCTGCTGGGTCCCCAGGGCTCGTCAGCCCCCAGACTTCACCGGACGACATGCAAACCCAGGGGGCCACCAGTCCTGCCGTCGATTCCGGAAGGCCGGCTGGAACCCAGCAAGACCCCCGACACCCCAGCCCCCAGAAGCAAAACTTGGCTAAATGCTAGCCCAGCGTGCACAGGGCAATCCGAGTCCACACAGGCGCGCTTACAGCTTGGTTCTGGGAGTGGGATCTGCTCTGCAGATTGGCATGGGCTGGAGCCAGAATGTGGGCCAGCTCTGCAGGAGGCCAGCAGGCCCAGCTGTCCCTGGGCACGCGTGTGCGAGGACAGCGTGGCGCTCTGGGCCCAGCACCGCAGCCCGGCTGAGCTGTAGAGGAGGAGGCTTGCTTCGGCCCTCGGCTCTGGGGGTTCAAGGTCCGGGCCTGGCGCTAGCGTTCCCAGGCTGTCTGCCCTGGCTGGCACCTGTCTTCACCACACAGCTGCCCCAGGGTGCGGGGAGGTCAGGCGGCTGGGCTGGCCGCGGCAGGTGAGAGGCAGGCCGGCAGGTGAGAGGCAGGCCGGATACGGCTGGCGGGAGCTGGCTTGGGGAGCCTCCGCCCTCCCAGCTGCGGCCGCCCTGACTGACACACAGGGCCCGGGCTCTGTCTGCTACGTGACTCCCTCCAGGTCTCAGCCGCGGGGGCGGGGCGGGAGGTGAGTTGGCTGCGTCCCGGTCCCTGCACTGGGCCAGCCCCAGGCCGCGGGGAGCCTTCTCAGCCCTGCCTGGTGACCCTGGGCGGGAGCCGCTGAGGCTCAGCCTGCTCTCTGCAGGGTCCTCTGCTCCCTCCGCCCGCTCCCGCTGCCCGGCTTCTTCCCCCACCGGCTCTCTGGGCCTGGCCGTGGCCGTGCGCTCCTCCCAGGCTCTGTGAGGGTAAACGCGCTCTTTGGGGAGAGCGGTCTGGGCGGAGGGGTTCTCTCCGCTGCTGTACTTTCCCTGCAGCTTTCAAATAAATACGAGGGTGCTCCACAAAGTTTGCGGAAGGTGGGATTAAGAGAGTTTATTTTGGTGTTAAACAGTTTTGAAATCACAGGCATGTTTCTATGGGCTTTAAAAAAGCCCCCTGCACGCCTGGATTCCAGAGCTTTTGGCACCAAAATCGAGGCGTCTTTTTGTCCCGTTTTTTCCCGTAAACATCTGGCCGGCCCTTGTACGTAAATACCGCAGAACGGCTCCTCCCGGGGTACCGCCTTGGGGGCTGTCGGTGGTCGGCAGCCGCGTCTGGGGACATGTTGGCTTCGTCTGAGAAGGGGTCCCTCGGATGGGCACCCAGGGGGCGTCGGGCACACTGCTCCGCGTCCACAGGGCGGAGTGATTTTGGGGGAAGCTCGTCTTTGCTTTCATGGTTCCCAGGGTAGGGCGGGAGCTTGGTGGAGTGGCCCGGGGCAGTGCAGGCCCCGCCCTCCCAGACGCTGTCCCCTGCTGCCCCGGCCAAGGCTGTGGACCTGGAGTGGCCCAGTCCCCGCCTACTCCTCTCCCCCCTTGAGGCCGGCCCCCCAGTATCCCCCAGAGCCCGCCTCTCCGTACTGTGGGCAGGCTGCGTCTTCCCAGAGCTGGGAGACACCTGCCCGGATGCAAAGTTGCCTTTTTTTTTTTTTTAAAGATTTATTTGAAAGGCAGAGTTATGGAGAGAGAAGGAGAGACAGAAGGAGGTCTTCCGTCTACTGGTTCACTCCCCCAAAGGGCGGGGCCAGGCGGGAGCCGGGAGCCTGGAGCTTCTTCCAAGTCTCCCGGGTGGGTGCAGGGGCCCAAGCACTTGGGCGGTCCTCCACTGCTTTCCCAGGCCACAGGCAGGGAGCTGGATCAGAAGTGGAGCAGCTGGGACTAGAACTGTGCTCGGATGGGATGGGCACTGTCCACTTGCTTTCCCCGTAGCTGGGTCACGAAGTCGAGGCTCGCGTCAGGGACGGAGACGCCAGCGGCTGGCCCCCAAGTTCATTCTGAGAAAGCTCCAGGCCTCGCTGGGCTTGCGGGAGTGTCTGTGCCTCAGGTTGAACTCCAGGTTCCTCCCCCGACCTCCCGGGTGCCCTCTTCTCCTGTGACACGCTCCAGCCCCTGCGCCGCGCTCCAGCCCCTGCGCTGCCTCTCTGAGCTTACTCCTACCACAGGGCCTTTGCACGTGTCAATCCCACTCCCAGGAGAGTTCTTCCTTGACTGTCCAGTCTCCTTTCTGGACCACCCAGCCACACTGTGGAGATGTCCCCGCCCCCACCTTGCCCAGTGCCAGGGTGTCCGGCACTCTGGGCCCCGCCTTGCCCTCTTTTTAGGCCGCCACCCGAGACCCCACTTGCCAGCAGGAGTGACAAGGAGACCTCTGGGTCAGGTCACCTTCAGGGGCCTCTGGCTGGACCAGCACCTGTGGTGACCATTCCAGCGGGGGTCTGGAGCGGGGGCTTCCGTCTGCAGGGCCGTGGCCTGTCGCAGGGGAGGGCACGACCTGGACTCCGAACTCCTGTTTATCTGCGCTCCCTCCGCGTGGTCGCCCATGGCCGTCCAGGGTCTGGTTGCTCCTAGTCTCTGATTTATGGGACCGACATCCTTCCCCTCCATAAAGCAAACTGACCGCTAACAGGGGTCACGGGAAACATGAGCCGGCTCTTAGCAGAAGTGGGTGAGCTTTCTCTCGGCCGATTATTTATGGTGGGGTACACACAGCCCCCGCTCCTCCCACCCACACGCCCGACTACTTTAAACAAGGAGCCGAGCCAGGTCCCAGGGCAGGAGGAGGAGGCGGAGCTCTGGGCCCCAGGTGGGGGCTGGGCCGGCCCCAGGGGGCACCCGTGGCTCTGGTGATTGCTGTCTCTGGCACCTGAGTGTAGGGGGCAGCAGCAGAGCCAGGCGGAAGGAGGCGCAGGAGAGACCCGCCCTGGGGGTCCAAAGCCCTAACTCAAGTCAGAATGAGCTCGAACCCCGGCTCCACCAAGTGCCCAGCCGCTCCGAGTCCCATGTCTCCTGCTCGTGTCCTGGAAGCAGAGGGCACTGCGGGGCCGAGTGTGGCAGGGGCCACCGTGGGAAGACGGAAGCCAGCGGCCAGTGCTTCCCCAGGGTCTTGGCTTTCCCGGGCCGCTTGCTCCAGGCCCCTGCTGGGCACTGCTGCTTCCCTCCTGGTCGTGCCCACGAAGGAACCTGAGCAGCTGGGACCCGGTGGGGGACAAGGCCCTGGCCCCTCGGGCAGCTGTGCTGGGAGTGCATGGCTCACTCCCCACCAGCCCCCTCCTGCCCCAGGCAGCTGTGCTGCCCAGGGACTGGCTCACCCCCCACCAGCCCCCTGCCCTGGGGTGGCTGTGCTGGGAGGACCTGGCTCACCCCCACCAGCCCCCTGCCCAGGGTGGCCGTGTTGGGAGGGCCTGACTCACTCCCCACCAGCCCCCTGCCCCGGGGTGGCTGTGCTGGGAGGGCCTGGCTCACCCCCAGCAGCCTCCTGCCCAGGGTGGCTGTGCTGCCCAGGGCCTGGCTCACCCCCCACCAGCCCCCTGGCCTGGGGTGGCCGTGCTGGGAGGGCCTGGCTCACCCCCAGCAGCCTCCTGCCCAGGGTGGCTGTGCTGCCCAGGGCCTGGCTCACCCCCCATCAGCCCCCTGCCCCGGGTGGCTGTGCTGGGAGGTCCTGGCTCACCCCCAGCAGCCCCCTGCCCTGGGCCGCCGTGCTGGGCCTGGCTCACTCCCGCCTTGCCTCCGCAGAGCCCACCGCAACGACATGGAGACCATCTACCCTTTCCTCTTCCTGGGCCTGGTCTACTCCTTCCTGGGGCCTGAGCCCTCCGTCGCCTGGATGCACTTCCTCGTCTTCTTCCTGGGCCGCCTGGTGCACACGGTAGCCTACCTGGGGAAGCTGCGGCCGCCCACGCGCTCCGTGGCCTACACCCTGGCCCAGCTGCCCTGCGCCTCCATGGCCCTGCAGATCCTCTGGGAAGCGGCCCGCCACCTGTGACCGCCCAGCGCCAGCGCCGCCCGCCACCTGTGACCACACAGCGCCAGTGCCGCCCGCCACCTGTGACCGCCCAGCGCCAGCGTCACCCGCCACCTGTGACGGCCCAGGGCCAGCGCCGCCCGCCACCTGTGACGGCCCAGCGCCAGCGCCGCTCGCCACCTGTGACCGCCCAGCGCCAGCGCTGCCCGCCACCTGTGACCGCCCAGCGCCAGCGCCGCCCGCCACCTGTGACGGCCCAGCGCCAGCGCCGCCCGCCACCTGTGACCACACAGCGCCAGCGCCGCCCGCCACCTGTGACCGCCCAGCGCCAGCGTCACCCGCCACCTGTGACGGCCCAGGGCCAGCGCCGCCCGCCACCTGTGACCGCCCAGCGCCAGCTGCTGTGTGAGGGGCCCTGGCTTCCTACTAAGCCGGCTGCTCGCGTGGCCTGTGTGAGCATGTGTATGCACGTGTGTATGTGTGCACATACATGTGTGTGCCTGCGTGTTTCTTAGCCCCTTAGATTCCTGGATGGAGTGGCCGACTGGGGCCATTGAGAGACTGCTCTCAGACAAGTAGAAAATCCTCCACCCCGAGTGATGGCACATGCGTGGCGGAGAGAGACTGCTCAGGACTCCCAGAGCCAGCCCCCGCCCTGGGCAGGACCGCGTGGGCCAAGCTCCCAGGCCACTCCAGAGCGCGGTCCAGACTGCGTCCCTAAGAGCGCTGTGGCTCCTTCGAAATCTGTGAAGTTTGAAAACAGCAAATGTCCACCCAGGGGAACCGTGTGCATGTGTGTCTGTGTGCACACCTGTGTCCCAGGCTCCCATCGGACCACGCGCGTGTGGTTGTCAATCATTAAACGGCAGTTTCGGAGCCTCTGGGGGTGCTGCGTTCCCGGGGTCCCCCCACCCACCCCTGCAGGCCTGAGGCTGCGGCTTGCTGGGTGGTTTTGCTGGTGTGTGCCTGGGGCCGACGGTCAGGACTGGTCCCTGGCACACACTGAGGGACCCCAGTGCTGCTCCCACCGAGCCTCCCAGTGCGGGAACAGGTGAGCCCCGGGATGCCCAAGTCGGGGTCCCCTCCCCTGTGGCATTCCCGCCTCTCTGCTGTCAGTGCAAGGCTGACACCTTGAGCCCGGGGCTACCCGGCTCCAAACCCCTGCTGCCTCAGTTTCCCCAAGTGCTCCCTCCCAGCACCCCGCAGGCCCCAGCCCCTCTGACTGATGGGGCCTGCCCTGGGGGACTTGGTGGGGAAGGGGCTCGGGGCTGCGAGACCCCAGACCTCGGCAGGAAGTGCCGAGCTGGAAGCGGTCACACTGCCCCCTGGTGGTGAGACGCGGCCTCTGTCCCCGGGCCTCGGGCGCCCGCCTGGGAGAGCCCGGCACTGATAGAGGGGGCGTTTACAGAGGAAGGCACAGCGTGCAGGGCGGCAGCCTGGCACGCGTCTGTTCCGGGGTTTTCCATCCCCGCAGGCTCCTGCAGCCCTCATCCGTCCATTGGCCCTGCAGCTCTTCCACCACCCTGCACCCTGCACCTGCAGCAACGGAGTTCTGGCCTAGGGGCCAGGGCCTGCAGAACGGCAAGTGCCACAGCCCAGGGAGGGCGGGTGCGGGAGCGGTGGGAGAGCCCTCTGACCCTGGCAGGGGGGGGCCCCCAGACGCAGTCTGAGGCTTCAGGGGTCTTCAAGCCCGGGTGCAAAGATGAGAGCCCCGGGGCCTGGGGCTGGGAAGTGAAGGGGGAGGGGAGCCAGGCGCCTTGGAGTCCTGGTCCTGTTTGGTTGTGTGTGGGGGTGTCCCGCAGGGGTGGGCAGGGGCTGGACAGGGTGCAGCGGGCACAGTGGCTGTGGCATGGCCCTTGTTGGGGCCTTCAGGGTGTGGCAGGTGCAGGAGAGGCGCTGGGGAAGGGTGGTGCCCAGAGCAGGAGCTGATGAGTCCCAAGGCAGAGGGGGAGGCAGGGCCAGCCCTGCAGGTGGGGGCCTTGGGCTGCTCACACCTGCTGCCCCAGCCAGAGGCAGCAGAACGGGGCTGCCCCCCCCCCCCCCCCCCCGCCCAGCCCAGAGTGCGAGTCGGCTTCTTCCTGACCTCGCCCGCCCCAGACTCCACCCAGGCGGGGGCCACCTCTCCCTCCCTCCTGACGCTGGTCCAGGGGCTTCCAGAGCCACAGCCCAGGGAGGCAGCTCAGGACTTCTCAGCCCTTGGGGATGGGGCGTGGGGTCAAGGCCAGGGGCCATCTCCTAGGAAGTGGGCGAGCTGGGGTTTGTGCAGACCCCCCCCCCCCAGGGGGACTGAGCTTTCAAATTGTACAAATTTACTGCTGTGCAAGCATTCACGCCCCTCCCCCACATGCTGCAGACAGGCAGAGCTGGCGGCCCCGCCCACCTGGTCCCCGTCCCCCCCAGGCGGCCCCGCCCACCTGGCTCCCCATCCCCCAATGCCTGCAGCCCCGCCCTCCTGGCTCCATGTCCCCCCAAGTGGCCCCCCCAGGGCTCCCTGCCCTAGTGGATTTCTTTGCACCCTCGGTGTGGGAGGCACAGGTGAGGGTGGACAGAGGGGCCAACTCCTCAGCCCTGGGTGTTGGTCTCCGAGGCCAGGTTAGGACTTGGGTTTGGGGGCCTCTCTGCAACCCAGGAGGAGAGATCAACCCCTTCCGATTCTGGAAGGGCTGAGCTTGGGGAGTGCTGGAAGAGGGGGTGTCTGTTGGTGGAAACCCAAGCAAGCTTCCCAAGGGAGGCAGCCTGGAGGGTGGTGGGACTGCTAATAGGCACTCACAGGTGACGGTCAACAGCATGGGATTAGGGACCACGGAAAAGCCCAAAGAGGAAAATCAACTCCTGTGCTGGCACCAGACCCAGGCGAGCCCCAGGGTCCACACGCGTCGCCGGGCAGAACTCCTGTTGATGGTGACGGGGTCCCGAGTCCCTGTTGTGCCCCCGGCAGGGCTGTTGAGTGAATGTTGGGGGGTGGGGGGGTCACACAACAACTGTGCGCATAAATTCAGTGCACAGACAAGGGCTGTGTCGTCCTGGTGGGCGGTAACGCTCGCCGGGGATGCCTGGGCCCCGGGGAGCCGCAGGTGCAGGTCACGGAGGCTTTCTCCATGACACGTCTACACTGCCTCCCAGGGCTGTCAGGGGCCAGGAACGCGGATTCTAAAGGCACCCTGCGGCGCATCATCCCTTGTTGTCAGCCCTTGCTCCTGGCTAATTAGTTTTGCAGACTGCGTCAGCCCGAGCGGTGCTCTCAGGGGCGGGGGGCACCTCGGCACAGCCACCCCGAGCACGCCCATTTCCGTCCAGGGGCAGGCACTCAGCCGGGCAGTGACATGCTGCTCGAGCTGTCCACGTCCCACAGCCGCGTTCCTGGGTTCCAGACCCAGCCCCAGCTCCGGACTCCAGCTTCCCGCTAGGCAGACCCGGGGCGGGGCGGGGGGGGCGGGGAGGGAGGCGATGGCTCACGAAGCTGGGCTTCCGGCCACCCATGTGGGAGACGGGCCCAGTGTGGTCATTTGGGGAATGAACCAGCAGGGGGAGCACCCCTCCCATTCTCTGCTCAAATAAGTAAGCAATTAAATTTGTAAGAAGTGCATCTCTAGAAGTACAGCTACGGGGAGAGAACAAGGGGTGTTACTAAGGCTGTGCCATGTTTCGTGTCCTCCAAACAGATGGTTTCAGCTTAAACAGGATTCCTAGTTTTGTCCTTGTTGGTGCCCAAGTAGAGAAACTCAAGCGCGCATATGAAGAACAGAGGCCACCCACGATCCCCCCACCCACCCCAGGAAACCCCACTCACGCCTTGTGTATGACTTCCCAGGGCTTTTTATGCTTTACTGCGCGTATGAAATTCATACGAGGGTGCTTCAAAGAACGTGTGCAAAACCGGAATGGAAAGACAAACTAATTTGGTGCAAGCACTTTGGAAGCCCACGAAGGGTTTTCTTCATCATATACATTTGCCATGAAATTTTAAAATATTTAATTCATTTATTTATTTGAAAATCAAAACTACACAGAGAGGGAGAGAGAGAGAATCTTCCATCTGCTGGTTTGCACCTGACATGGCCACAATGGCTACGGCTGGGCCAGACCAAAGAAGCTGGAGCCAGGAGCTTCTTCCCGGTCCCCCATGTGGGTGCAGGGGTCCAAGGACTCGGGCCATCCTCCACTGCTTTCCCAGGCCACAGCAGAGAGCTGGACAGGAAGAGGAGCAGCCGGGACTAGAACCTGGGGCCCATGTGGGATGCGGGCATCAGGCAGAGACATTACCTGCTCTGCCACACCAGCCCCTGCCGTGAACTTTAAGAAACAAAATAAACTTGCTTTGAATTCCATTTTCCCGTGCACATTCCATGCGTGTAACATAATCGACAAATGACGGGCGTGTGCCAACGAGTGGGGCTGCTTCCCGCTTCACCTCTGACCCCACTCTCCTCCCGCTCAAAATGGATTCGAAAGAGATATCGAGAGGCAGAGAGAGAGAGAGAGAGAATCTCGTCCAGTGGTTCAGTCCTCAGATGCCCGAGACAGCTGGGGCTGGGACAGCCAGGAGCCGGAACCCCACCCAGGTCTCCCACGCAGGGAGGGCCCAGCACGCTCTGTCTCTGGGTGCGTTAGCAGGCAGCTGGAATTGGAGTGGAGCTGGGACTTGAACCCGGCACCCCCACATAAGCACGCAGCACCCCCCAGTGGCGTCTTAAGCGCTGGGCCAAGCGCCAGCCCCGACTCCCTGTGGTGTCACTGGGAAGCTCCCCGGGGCTGCCGCTGCGCGTCCTCATGCGGTGGCTTGTGCCAGCCAAGAAGCCCTGGAACAGCCACATTAATTCAGAAAGCGGTGGGATTTTTCTTTCCGCGTCCCACACACAGCATTGTAACAGAGAACCATACCTAGGTATGACAGCTGCTAACTGTGCAGAATTTGATTCCAAGCTGGCACAGCATCGCCACACTCATCAGAGTGGCTTTTCCCGGGGCAGGTGGGAGGGCGCCCCTGCAGCAGGCGACGGGGTGGGGGCGTGGCGGGGAGGGCACTGGGGCACCTGGGGGAGGGGCTGAGGTGGGGAGAAGCCTGGCCTGGGGGACCCTGGGGAGCCATCGCAGGGGTTAAGCAGGGGAGAGGCGTGGACACCAGCGTGCGGTATGTGCAGAGCGGCCCCCAAGGCCGGTGGGCATGCAGCCAGGGGGCTGTGACTGTGGCCTTGCGGACAGTGGAGCCTCCGTGGCGGGTCTGGGGGCTCCGTGGGCGTGGCTTGGGCAAGCACAAGGTGGGCTGCCCGGTCCCGCCCCCAGTGCCCTGGCTCCCCAACACCGCACAGCAGGCGCCACACAGGTAAGCGGCTTAGAGTCTGGGCGCCGCTGAGCTGGGTCCCCTGCTCAGGGTCTCACGAGGTGGCCGTCAAGGCGTCACCCACGCTGGGGCCTCCCGTGAGGCTCAGCGTCAGCCTCCAAGGTCACGGGCACTGCAGGCAGAACCCACTGCCCGCGCCCAGCAGCCCCCCCCCCGTCAGCCCCCAGGAAATGGGCTCTCTGCTCTGCATTCAGCTTTCGGGGTCCTCTTTCCATTTGATTCACTTTTGTCTACTTGAAAGGCAAGAGACAGACATCAGAGACGTCTTCCGTTTGCGGTTCACTCCCAGGGCTGGGGCAAGCCAACGCCAGGAGCCTGGAGCCCTGGCCAGGTCTCCCATGTTGGGGGCAGGGACCCAAGGACCTGAGCCACCAGCACTGCCTCCCAGGGGCACACTGGCCAGAAGCAGGACTCCCCTGTGCGGTACAGGCGTCCCAAGCAGAGTCTTTTTTTTAAAGATTTTTATTCATTTATTTGAGAGGTAGAGTTACAGACAGTGAGAGGGAGAGACAGAGAGAAAGGTCTTCCATCCACTGGTTCACTCCCCAAATGGCTCCAATGGCTAGAGCTGCACCCATCCAAAGCCAGCACCCGGTCTCCCACCTGGGTGCAGGGGCCCAAGGACTTGGGCCATCTTCCACTGCTTTCCCAGGCCACAGCAGAGAGCTGGATAGGAAGTAGAGCAACCAGGACTCGAACCAGTGCCCATATGGGATGCCGGCGCTGCAGGTAGAGGATGAACCCACTGCCCCACTGCGCCAGCCCCTCAAGAGGAGTCTTAACCACTGGGCAGCGTGCCTGCCCCGGGGTCTGCCCACAGAGGCCTCTCCGGCCCCCCTCCAGGGCAACCCCCGCCCCGTGGATTCCACATCAGTCAACTGACGGCGACCTCCCTCCCTGGGAAAAGCCCCCTTCCCCCTTGCCACGTTCTGGCAGCTAAAAGTGAGTCGCAGACTCCACTCATGACAGGAGAGGGCGACACGGGGTTGGGGCTCCCGGGGTGGGAACCGTGAGGCCAGCTTGGAATCTCCCCCGCAAACCGTCTCTCGCCGGCGCGCCCCTCTGATGCAGGGTACCTGCTCCCGGCCTTATCTTCCAAGCTCAGTGCACTGCTGCTTCCTCCAGCGCATGAGCCAGGACTAACCGAGTTCTCCAACTCGGGGTTCAGCACGCAGAGCTGCCACCTGCGACGCCCCCACCCCGTATGGGTGCTGGTTCTAATCCCGGCTGCTCCACTTCTTCTTTATTTTTAAAGATTTATTTATTTATTTGAAAGTCAGAGTTACACAGAAAGAGAAGGAGATGCAGAGGCAG